>NC_058132.1:565205624-565216258 GCF_016433145.1 Gracilinanus agilis | reverse complement strand
AATAATAATAATATAATATAACATAACATAACATAACAATATATGTTTTATTATATTCAAGTGTATATAGATCATATGTATTATATATACATATATGATTGTTTTCTACATTTATGAAAAGTTTTATACTTCTATTTATTTAAACCTTGCAAAATTTAGATATTTTATGTGTAATTACTCATTGGTATAGGGTTTCTCTTCTTTCTCCATAAGATCATCTCTCTAGATCAGAAAAATATTTCAATTGTTCATCTAATACATACATGTCCATCACTTTCCAGATGAAAAATTGCATAGGGCAGTAAGCACCAAGGGGAGATTTTGACCTAAGGTCCTTAACCTCCAAAGCGGGTGCTCTTTGCACTACATCTTTTTAATAATATTTTTGTTTGTACTGTAAAAATGTTAATGATTTTATTGGGTTTACTTTTTATCCTGTTTTTAGTTCAAACTATGTATGTTCTCAATTTCTTTACTTATTCTCTGTGCTTTTGCAACTATAAATCATCATACCAGCTGATACAAAAATTCCTTTTTTGCTAATATTTGGACCTTGAACTTTGATCCATCTCATTACTTTATCAGCTATTTACAGAGCTATATCTAATAACAGATATAACACATGACTCCTTTGTTTTACCAACTTTCAATGTAAAAACTTTTTTTCATTGCAGACAATATATACTTTTGACAGTATGTATATTTTTTTGATGAAAGAAAGCTCTTGATTTGTCAGATTTTTAATATGAGTAAGCGCTAAAATGATGTTTTTCTTTCTTTTGAAATTATCAAGGGTTTTTTGTTTCGTTTTGTTTTTCATTCACTCCAGTTGTTGTAGTATGATAGAGTAGGAAAAAGACTGCAATGGAATTCACAATACTTGGATTTGAATTCTGACCTTGAAACTTACAGTGTGTGACCTTTATCAAAACATTTTAAGTTTGTGATTTTGATCATAGAATATAATAGCCTTTTTCTTTTATGTGTTTTTTAACCTATCATGTTGCTGTTCTACAGTTTCCTATTTTGCGTTTATATTATTTCAGAAGTCCTTCCCGATCTAAATTTGTAATCCTATAATCTTATAATTAATCTTATAAATAATCTTGTTCTTTTGTTATGTAGTTGTTATACTAAGTAAATACATACTAACAAGATAGTTCTTTTAGCATATAGTTCTTATACTAAATAAATTTCTCATATAGCATTATTTTCTGCATATATTGCTACTCTAGGTCAATAGTGTCAGGTATCCTATTTAGGATTACCTTGGCTTTTAGACTGTCATTTTTAGATCTTTCTTTCAAAGGTGTGGTTAAACTGAAGGCCTTGAAAAATGACTGGAATAGATATTGTGATCTGAATAGGAAATACTTGAGCTATAGTTATTGAATATTTATTGATTAGATCAATTGATTAATGAATTGATTGAAGATGCTACTTTTGCCTCTGCTATCTTTTGATCTCAAAATTGCTTCAGCAATTATATGTGCTTTGAATATCCTGGGTTACATAGTGGTTAACTGACTCAAATATTCATGAGGTCCTTCAGAAGACTTTATTTGAATAGGGATAAAGAAGTGCACTTGATGAAATCATCTCTATATACAGAGGCAAACATTTTTATTTCCTATTATTATACTATGCAGAATAGTTACACGGATCTTTGGAGTGCTCAAAGAATATTATCCAGATTACTGGTATTGTGAGAGAGGATAAAATCGAGTAATACCATCTGCTTCAAATACCTATGATTAGGCCAACATATTATTTTAATGTTTATGTGTAGTTAGATACTTCCACAAGAGGTTTATGTCTCCTAGAGTCCTCAGTCCCATTTTTGATCCTGAGCTTTGTGTTTTTTTCATCAATTAGTTTTCACAGTTTTCAAAGATATTTTATATTTTGGACTCCAGATTATAAAGGGAAAATTTCACAGAAAAGTCTAAGACAACTGTTTGTTTGTTTGTTTTTTCCTGGAAGAGTTGTGAGTTCCCAAGTGCAAGCCCTCTTCCTCAGGTCCTTAGCCAAGCTGTCAAAGCCTGACAGAAGCCAGGCTGGCTGGATCTTACCTTTTTGACTCCAGTCCTGGGTTGTTAGCCATAGTTTACCATAACCCCCTTTCCAATCTCCTCATATTATAATTAAACTGATTCCCTGTGTGTTTTTAGTAATTTTAGGTCCTCATTGTGTGTATGTGTTAATCTGTATTTATTCCAGGCTGGGTGGGGAGTGAGGGCTGAGTGACAGTTGGTCAGGCTTAACTGTCATTTCAGTCAGTGGTCTTTCCCTTATAGTTAAACCTGGTTCCCTGGCTTGTAAAGTCTTTCCCCTTGTCCCTTCCTGTCTCCTTTCCACCCAAATAAATATAATTAAATATAAATATAAAAAATTAATAGAAATCCTATGCTTCATACACATACACACATAATTAATAATAATTTCAAAAATATAGGAATGGGTACTAAATTGATAAATCAATATTTTGAGATGTTTCCCAATTTAAAAAAATTCTTGTCCTACAAATAAAGTAGAAGAATGTAAAGACTTGACAATTAATCATTTCATTAATATAGTTACAGTTTCCGTTTTGTTTTATTAATTGGATGCTATGAAACCTATTTGCTGTGTAAAATAGGATACTTTTTGTCTTCTCACTCCTTTCTATGGAAAACTGCCTCATAGACTGGTGTAATAGCTTATTGGAATAAGAGTTTGAACCTTACAATTTTAAATTGTTTTCACTACTAAGAGGAAAAGAAGAGTTCTCTGATTTATCGAATAAAGCAATGTCATTTTTTAAAAAAATTAGTGACACTTTTATGAAATGGCTTTTCTGTTATCATTGTTTTAATAGACAATATGCTGAACAAAATTCGTTTCTGAAAAAGCTTACCATTAATAACATTATTGATGAAATTTCTTTTTGAACTCTCTTTCTTAAAGACTCACCTTCAATAATGTGAAAAGCATATCTAAAGTTCTCAGTTTTCTCGTTAGATGTAACAGTAGACATATTTGTTAAAAGAACATCTGATTATCAATATCAAATGAGACATAACATTGAGAGACTTATGCTTGTTGAAGGTGGTTGCCACCATAATGGAGGAGATATAGCTTAGAGACAAAACTGAAGGGAGATTCCAGATGTTCTTTTTTGTGGCTAACATTAGGTTGATTACATTCATCCTCAGAACGTTGCATAGCTTCCTAAATGAGTTTTATAATCACTCAAAAGTGTTCAGCCCAATTATCCACATAGGAAAAAAAATTGATGAATGCTGCCTATTGTCAAGAGCATAAAATGAAGTTGGATGGAGGCCCGTAGAGTTCATACATCAGTGCATATAACTTGACAGATGTTGCAAATTGATAACTGAGTAGATCCAAAATTAAATAGAAAGAAGAGAATAGGCAGTATTATATTTAGAGAATAATTCAGTACTATTACTGAGTGTAAAACTTTTCTTGAGCACATTTTAAAACAATATTCTGAAGCAATATTTTTATCTTCTGCAGTAACTGATATTTTAAAAAGTGAATTCTCCCTCTTGATGAGGATGAAAGAGGAGAGTGTAAAAACTGACTTGAAGCTTAACGTCAACAAAAGTAAGATCTTGGCAACTGGTGTAGTCATTTCCTAGAAAATAAAGGGAGAAAAAATGTAAGCCATGCCAGATTTTATATTCTTATGTTCAAAGATCACTGCATGCAGTACAGCAGTCAAACTTATGGTTTTTCCAGTAGCAATGTATGACTAAAAGTTGTACATTGTGGAAGCAACATTTAAATTATATTGCTAGAAAAGAATTTTGTGATTCCTTTTGAAACAAGGAGATCAAATAAGTCAATACTTAAATAAAATAATTTAGATTCAATAGAATGTTAAATACTGAAGTTGAAGCTTAAATACTTTAGCAGAACATATTGAAAAAAAACCTGATTTTAGGAAAGGTTGAAAATAAAAAGAAAAGGGGACATAGTGTTTGAGATGTATACAATGAACATGAATTTGGAAAGGTTTCTTGATATAGTGGAAAACATAAGGATCTGGTATACTATTGTCCATTGTGTCAAAAGAGCCGACATGACTGAATAACTAATCAACAACCACAAGATGGCAGGGTAGAGGCAGGTACTCATCTGAAATCCCCCAACATTCTCCTCCAAAAAACTTTAAAATAATGCCACAGATCAAATTAATCAGAAACTAAATAATAAAGTACTAAAGAAAGAATAGGCCAAAGAGCATATTATTAATAAACAAACAAACAATGATTTCATTAAAGTGAATTAAAGGAGACAGTATTTCTAAATTTATGAGGCATGACAAAAATAATACTTAAGGGAGAATGTATATTCCTAAAAGTTTACATTAATAAAATAAAGAACAAGTCAATCAATTGGGCATGTAAAATTAAAAAAAGAAAAAAATCAAATCCCCTACTAAACTCTAAAATGGAAATCTTGAAAATCAAAGAAGAAATGAAGAAAATTAAAAGTAAGAAAATCATTAAGCCAACTGATTAAATTGGAGTTGGCTTCATGAGAAAGCCAATAAAATAGAAAACAATTAAACAATTGGTTAATTTGATTTAAAACAAAAAAAAAACAAATTAGCAGCATAAAAAATGGAGAGGGTGAATTCACTGCCAATGAAGATAACATTAAAACAATTATCAGAAGCCATTTTGCCTAGTTATATGCCAATAAGTCTAAGACTGATAATAGATGAATATCTATAAAAATATAAATTGCTCAAATTACCAGAAGAGGAAATAGAACACAACCTAATTTTAGGAAAAAACAAAAAACAAAAACAAACAAAAAATGAGCTCCATTAGAACAAATGCCCAGCATCAGAAGGATTTACATGTGAAATCTACCAAATACTTAAATAATAATTCCAACATTATTTAAACTATTTGGAAAAATAGGCAAAAAAAGTCCCATTACATTTCTTTCAGGACATATATATTGTGCTGATTCATAAAACAAAGCAAAAGCAGATTTAAAAACTGCAGACCAATTTCCCTAATAGATATTCTTGCAAGAATTTGAAATAAAATACTAACAAAGAGATTACAACAATATATCAAATAAATCATACATTTTGAAAAAATAGGATTTTAATCAGGAAAGCAGGACTGAATCAATATTTGGAAAACTTTTAGCATAATTGCCCATGGTAGCAATGGACTTCTGAACAAGATGGAGAACAGCTTGAGTGACAGGATTGGAGGTTATAGAATTTGGAATTCATGCAGGGGGCAACCAAGGGCAAAAGATGGTTGGGACCACTTGTATAAAAGCCCATGGACTGAGCCACCCAGGACCTCCATTTCAAGGCAGAGGACCTTGGGAGAGGGTGGCAAAAGGGTGGGTAGGCCATTGACCTGCTAATCCAGCATCCATATCTCAATATCAGAAGAAGCTTGATTCAACTTGCTACTATATTGAGCTGGAGACAAGAACAGCACAGCTGTTAAGAACATCACATCCCTCCCTTTCTTTGTTTCAGGTCACGGCTAGACCGGAATAGGGACTGTGAGAGGGGAATGGTCTCCAGCCAGCATCAACCTGCTGCTCTTAGATACAAACTACCTTAGTTCCATAGCCTCAGTATAGCATTTTCTCAACACCTCTTTCCTAGTCCTGTTTTACCTTTTGAGTTAAAGCAATAAACCCTGTTACAACTTAATCCAAGTGGAAATTGTCATTCCTTCCTAGACTAGTAAATATCTATAGCCACAGGGAAGGGATTCATCAAAACTCAGTCAGAATAGCATTGTCCATCATCACACCAAACACCAGCCCATAACCGACCTTATTATCAAACCCATCCCCAAGCCAGGGAGCTAGAGCTGCTGTTGAACATACATACAGCCCCTCATCAGATTCTTGGCTTGGGCACTGTTAAGAGGCAAAGGCTTGGCTAAGCTGAACACCCATAAGCCCTGGTGGTTACCGGCACATCTTGGTGATCACTCAGGCAATCCTATCCATCACTCAGCCTTAGATTCTCCTACTACCTGAGGATCTAGGGCCAGCAAGTCAGGCCCGGCTCAATGAGCTAGTATACCCACCATAGTACCTATTTAACAACCACATCAGTAACACAAACAATAGAAATGATATGATTATCTCAAAAAGTACAAAGAAAAGCTTTTGACAAAATGCAACACTCATTTCTATTCTATTAACAAGAAAGCTTAGAAAAAATTGAACTTTCTTTAAAATAATAACCTATATCTAAAATATCTAAAATTCTAAAATTTTAGATATCTAAAATAATCAACAGGCATTATCTATAAGAATGGTAAGTTGGTGCTTATAATGACGTCTCTTATTAAATGTTATACTTGAAATGCTGGATATAATAATAATAATAGAAAAATGAAAGGAATTGTAATGGGCAATGAGGAAAAAAATCTATCACTCTTTGCAGAAAATATGTGGTATATGTAGAGAATCCTTGAAAATGAACTAAAAAATTGAAACAATTAACAACTTTCCCAAAGGGGAAGAATATAAAATAAACCACATAAAGCACCAGCATTTCTACACATTTTTGTTGCTGTCTAAAAATAGTCATGAATGAGTGGGCTAGATTAGTTAAATAATACACTGTAGTAAATGAACTTAGTAACCTAATGTTTGATAAAATATCTACATTTAAGAAAAGAGCTCACTAATTGACAAAAGTTACTGGGAAAAATGGAAAATAGTTTGATAGAAACTAGGTATTGTCATATTCAGACTCTGGGAGTTGTGTCTCACCTTGATTGACAGGTGAAGACAGTTGGAGACATTGGAATGTTCCCAGATGCTGTGAGGACAAGAGGAAAGGCATTTAGCCAGAGGATATAAATACCCTGACATCCATCTGACAGGGAACTTTGGCTTTGGTCCCTTGGCCTGGAACCCTTGGCCTTGGACATTGATCTCTGATCTTGGAGCATTGACCAGTGGATCTCTGACCATGGCTCCTCTGATTCTCTCTGAATCCCCACTAGATATTTAGACATCTGAACCATCATTAGATATTTAGGTATCCAGGCCTGGTTGGGAACCAGGAGGAGGGAAGGAGAAGAAGCAGAAGGAGGTAAGGGAGGGTTGACTGTAGGACTGACATAACAACTGGCAATAAGAAGCTGAGAGGGATCATCAATATCTGTATCAACCAAGCAGATTGCTTTCTCTGGTTTGGCCGTGGCCAAGCTGAGCCAGAGGAGGTGAAGAACAAGATCTCCAGCATTACTGAAACAGCCTACAGTCTTGAGGGATTAGTGATCATAGCCATTAGTGACAGGGTCTCCTATCCTCAATCTGTTCCTGATTATTCCTTTCCCTTAGTAATATCTATAGATAAAGTTTATTAAGTACCTTCCTGAGTGGTTATTACATCACAACCCTTGGGGAGGAAACAACACAGTCAGATGAAAACATTATGCAAGGCTAATAGAGCCCAATATTAATAATCAATCCAACCCCAGGTGAGACCTGAAAAGGTTACCCATACACCTGACCTTCAGGGATCCTGCCTGGGTGCTGTTATCGAGAAAGGGCAGTTATTATAATATCCAGCTGAGTGACAGGACTCGGGTGTTCCTGCACCAGCTATCAAGGGAATCCAAAGCACAGCTTCCCTGATTAATATACCCTATAATAATATAATAGTAGACAAAGATACCTTCTTTATAACAGTATAAACCAACATCTTACAGGGTACCAAGATAAAGCCAAAATGGGTATGTGATTTTGATATAAAGGGGAATATCAAAAGCAGATTTGGAGAGTATAGGAAATGTTACTGGTCAGATCTATGGATAAGTGAAGAATTTCTAACAAAATGAGACATAGAGAGCCCTATAGATATAAATAAATAATTTAATTACGTTTAATTAAAATGGTTATGCTGGCAATATTAGAAGGAAAGCAGAAATGGGGGGAAATTATAGCAACTTTCATGGATAAATTCTTTAATTCTCAAGTATATAGGGAACTGAATAAAAATTATGAGTTATTCAGTGAATAAAAATTACAAAACTACAAGACATTCCTCAATTTATAAATGGCCAAACAATATGAATAGTCAGTTTTCAGATGAAGAAATCAGTCAACTATAATCACATTAAAAATACTTTGCATTACTGTTGATTAAAGAAATGAAAATCAAATCAGTTCTGAGGTGCCACTTCACACCTATCATATTGACTGTTAGAGAAAAGGGAAATGACAAAAATTGGAGTGTATCAGGGAAAAATGGGACACTAATACGCAGTTGGTAGATTTGTGAAATGATAAAACCATTCTGGAAAGCAATTTGGGACTATGTCCAAAGGGCTATAAAATTGTGTATACCCTTTGACTAAACAACACCACTTCTAAATTTCTATCACCATGAGATTAAAAAAAGGAAAAGAGACCTATATGTTTAATATACACATATATATGTATATACAAACTATATAGTGAATATACACATATTATACATATATTCACTATATTGTCTCATTTTGTTCATGGCAAAAAATCAGCAATTGAGGGGATATCTGCTCATCAATTAGATAATGGCTGAACAAGTTATGGCATTTGATTTTGATGAAATACTATTGTGCTATAAGAAATGACTAAGAGGATAGGCAGGTTGGTGGCAGTAGAAATAGCTACAGAATCCAATGAGACTGAGTTGGACGATACTGAATAGATTAGACCAAGATGGCAAAGGAAGAAACACTCATAGCCTGCCAACCACCTTCCTAACAACCACAGAAGAACAAAAATGACCCAAAATGAATACTGAAATGGTAGAACCAAATTAAGATTGGGTAAAGCAATGCTCCAACCCAGAATAACTTGGATCCTAGCAAGGAGGATCACTGGTTTACAAAGAAGCGAGATCAGAAAAAACCTCAGTGGAACTCAGACATGATACAACACAAGTGGCAGGGGAAAGAGCTCAGACAGCTCAGTCCAGGCTCGGAAGGTTAAAAGCAGAAGCTAATAAATATGAAACAAGCAATAGTTGGAGGAATATGGCCAAATAAGGTCCATATTCTGGGATTGGACAATGCAACTTGAACCAGATGAACTGAATAGTAAACCTCCATACAGCAAGCTAACCAAGCTGCCTCTGCAGAGTGTTCATTCTAAGACTGACAGATGAGATAATCCCAGACACAGTATAAGCCCAAGACAGTACTCCCTTTCCTGCAGGAATGGAGCTAAACTTCAGCATGTAGACAAAATCAAGGGGAGAAAATAACCTCCAAATGAGCAAAACACAGAGAAATTGTCTGATTTTAAAAAATATATATTTCAACAAGAGAGATTACCAAAATATAAGAATGGAAGAGAAAGCAATACAAAAATTAAAATGTGTAAAAACCTTCAAAGGAAAATGTGAAAGGATATCAAGTCCAAAATGAACCCCTGAAAGAGCTCCAAAAAGGAATAGAAAAAATTGTTAAGAAACTTAGAAGTAAAATTATGAAAGAAAATGATGGAAAAATAAACAGCTTATGATAAAAACTTACTGATGAAAAAAATTTCCTAAAAAAAATAAATTCAATAATTTAAACAGTAAATAACTCCCTATGAAAGGAAGTACAAAGTCTCAAAGAAGGAAAAAAGCTCTCTTGAAATTCCAAATGGGCAAATAGAAGTTAGTAATTTCATTAAAAAACAGGAAACAATAAGTTGAAAATGATGAAAGAATAGAAGAAAATTTGAAATTTCTGATTGGGAAAATAACTAACCTGAAAAAGAGATCTAGGAGAGCCATGATGTTAAAAAGAACCTGGACACCATATTGAAAGAAATAATCAGGGAAAAATGCATTTATGTTCTTGAACAAGAAGATAAAAGCTTAAAGAAACTTTCAATCACCTCCTGAAAGAAATCAAATCCAAAATTAAAACATATATATATATATATATAAACCCTAAACTAATAACCAAATTCAAGAACTCCCAAGCCAAAAAGGAAAAAAACTAAAACAAATATAAACAGCCAGAAAAAAAAATATTCAAATACTATGGAACTATCATAGGATTACAAAGAACCTAGTAACTTCTACAATAAAGTTTCAGAAGGCACATACTCAATGACACTGAACATAATATTATGGGGGAGTAGGTGGGAAATGGACATTAATGAAATAGAGTAAATCTAGGAATTCCTAATGAAATAAGTAGAGCTAAAAAGAAATTTTGGTGATCAAATCTGACTCTCGATGACATAAAAAAAAAAGTAATTAGAAAAAGAACTTGAGGAAATCAGTGGGGTTCACTCAATCGTATCTCAGCATGGGAAAATGGTAACTAGGACACTTCAAATTTTTGTAGTACAAGAGATAATATTTAAGACATGTAAGTTATCAAGGGAAACAATGAGGTCAAACTAGTTACATTACTAGTAAAAAGATAATAACTAAGACGTTCAAGCTATCTATGATACTTAATGTCCCTAAGATAGCTAAAGTATTTAGGATACTTAAGTTACTAAATATACTAAATAATTTTATTACTCTTTAGGTAACGAGTTGAATCATATATAGACAGAGTACAGAGTTAGTTGAATACAATGCAATTATATATATATATATATATATATATATATATATATATATA
>NC_058132.1:565168670-565203659 GCF_016433145.1 Gracilinanus agilis | reverse complement strand
TATATATATATATATATATATATACATATGTATATTAAAATCAAGGGATAAGAAAGAGGAAATTACTGGGAAAAAAGAAAAGGAGAGAAAGTTAGGGTGAATTATCTCAAATGATGAGGCATGTAGGAATTGATACAGTGGAAATAAAGATGGAGGAGGATAATGGAAGGCAACACAAACCCTACTCTTATTGGAATTGGCACAAAAGTTGGAGTAAAATCTATACTGAGGTATAGAAATTTATCTTACAATAAACTTGGAGAAAATCTTTATAAGAAGTCTATCAAATAGATAAATATATTTTATTAATATATAGTTTTATACATAATATAATATATAATATATAATACATATAATAATATATACACATTATATAAACATATAGAAAACGGAGTCAAATTTATAAAAATACAAAACATTTCCCATTTGGCAAATGGTCAAAAGATTTGAACAGGTAATTTTCAAATGAAGAAATTAAAACTATCTTTACTCATATGAAAAAGTGAAAAATGCTCCAAATCACTACTAATTGAAGACATGAAAATTAAAACAAAACTGAGAAATTATCTTACCCTTTTTCGGATAGGCTAACTAGGTAGAAAAGAAAAAGTACAAGTTCTGGAGGCGATATGGAAATATTAGGACACTTAATACACCTCTGTTGGAGTTGTGAAATGATCTAGCCATTCTTGAGAGTAATTTAGAACAGTACCCTTTGACTCAGCAATTCCACTCTTAGATCTGTATCTCAAAGATATAATAAAAAAGAACCTGCATGTATCAAAATATTTATAGCAGCTGCTTTTGTCATGAGATAGTATTGTTATTTGAGGAGATGTCCATTAGCTGGAAAATGGCTAAGTAAGTTGTGGTTTATGTTTGAGACAAAATAATAATATGCTAAAAGAAATGATATGTATGATTCTTCAGAAAATAAATGTAGGAAAATTTCTATGAACTGATGCAGAATGAGGTGAGGAGGAGCAGATCACTTTACATGTTAACAGTAATATAGTAAAATAATCACTTGTGAATAACTGAGCCCTTGTCAAGAACACAATGATACAAGAAAACTCCAAAGGTCTTAAATTGAAAAAATGCTCTCTACTTAAAGAAAAATGAATGATAGAATCCGAAGGCAGATCAAAGCATATTTAACTTTACTTTTCTTGCTTCATTTTTTTTTTTGGTCTTTGGCTTCTTTTGTAACTTGGCTGAAATGGAAATCTTTGATATGACTTTATATGTATTATCCATAAAGAATTGACTTGACTTCTCAAGGTGGAGGGAGGAGAGGGAGAGAGAGAAAATTTTGAGCTCATAATTTTAAAAAAATGAATGTTAAAGTTCTTAATTATAATTTAGACGTATTTAATGAAGTAAATAAAATATATTTAGAAAAAATGAGTGCGGTACAAGAGAAAAGAAGGTGAGGTGATATACAAGAAAATAATTAAGAAACTTTTGAGAAGAGGTAACTCAAAATAAAAACCCTGGAAATATTAATTCAATGGGAAACGCAAAGAAGGAAAAGTAATTACAAGGACCATGAATCAGTGAATAAAAAACTAGAATCAACAGAAAATGAATATAATTTATGAAAAGGTCAAGGGATGGATTTTTTATGCAGAAAGTAAAAACAAAACAAAACAAAAAAAATAACTTGATGGAGGTAAAGGGGGTGATACTTGACTACTTAGCTGGGAGTAAAGTGAAAAATTAACTATGTAAAAAAAAGAAAAATAAGAAACAAATTAAGCAAAACTTCAAATTTTAGGTAAAGGATGACAAAATGGGAAAGATTATCTGATAAATGGAAAAGAGCCAGTGATAACAGGGTTGCTTTAAAATAGACCAAGTAAAAATAATTGAAGAAAAAAAAAAGATTTTTTTTTCAGTGATAGAGGGGAGAAATAGGGACATATGAAGAAAAATATAAACCGTTAGAATAAATGTGAATGTAAAGAAATTTTATAATCCAGTAAGTGGAAAAAAACATTAGAAAAGACAAAAAAAATCCCATAATATATTGCTCATAAAAAAGCAGTTTGGAGAATAAAAATGAAGTAAAACAAAATTTCCTCTGCATCAGGTAAAACCAAAAAATCTAATGATATAAGACAATGCAAAAACAAAAACTCACTACCTTAGAAGATGTAAATGAGGAAATTTCTTCATGTCAAAAGAATATTAACTTATAGGCTCCAAATACTTCAGAATCTAAATTCAAAAAGAAAAATTGAATGACAAGATGATCTAATAATACATTAATACCAGGACATGTTAATAGACCTTGCTCCGTTATAGAAAGTTCAAACAGAAATATAAATGAAAGGTACATGAGATTAAATAAAAGGTAGATGAACTAGAGGTAAAAACTTAAGGTATTTTACAAATGAGATACTAAAAAATGTATATATTTCACAGCTCCAAATGGAAGTTTTACCAAAATTGAGCATGTATTGGGGCACAGAAATATTGCAAGTAAATGCAAACTATCAGAATTATTAATATATCTTTTGTGGGCTATAATTTAATAAAAATAATAATCCATTCAAGAAATATAGAAAAGAGGCAACTCCAAATGGAAACTTAACAATGACATCATAAATAATGAATGGATACAAGAAAAATGATAAAAATATTTATTTGAAAGAAAATTATAATAATAAAAACATAAGTTTTCTGAATTGTCACTAAATAAGGCCTCAGAAGAAAATAATACTCCCATGAATATATAGTATCAAAATGGAAGAGTATTACAAAACTGAATGTTTATTTAAAAATAGAAGGGTAAGAAATAATTCTAAAACACACAAAAGAAGAAATTTGAAAAATTGGAGAAAATGATCAGATCAACTAGAAATCAAAGAGACTACATAAATCACAAAGCTACAAGCTGATACTTTAAAAAGAATTTTAAAATGATAAATCTTTACCCAAACATTATAAAGTTTGAAATCAATCATTAAAATAGCTAATAAAGAAGTTGAAATCACATCAAAACCAGAAGAATTTTTAACTCTAAGGACCTACAATGCACAAACAGTTATATGTTGACAAAACTGGAAACACAAAAGCAAAAGAATCCCTCCAAAAATATAAACTACTCAAACTAAGAGAAGGCCAAATAGATATCTAAAAGCAACCAAAATCAGAAACTGGAATATTACATTATTCTTTATGTACCAGGATAAATAATAAAAAGACTGGTCATAAAATTAAATCAAGGAACAATGCATACACAGACTTTTGTCTTCCATTTATAGACATATAATATCAAAATATCTAGAAAAAAGCCCTTAGCAAGTTGAGTGTACCTGTTATGGAAAAAGTTATGGGTATATATGAATGAAAGTCACACAAGGATTCTTAGGTTTGGATAATTAAATGTTAATTGACTGACTGACTTACTATAGCATTGAAAGTTATATCCTCAGGCAGCTGGGTAGCTCAGTGGATTGAGAGTCAGGCCTAGAGACAGGAGGTCCTAGGTTCAAATCCAGCCTCAGACACTTCCTAGCTGTGTGACCCTGGGCAAGTCACTTGACCTCCATTGCCCATTCTTACCACTCTTCCACCTAGGAGCCAATATAGAAGTTAAGGGCTTAAAAAAAAGAAAGTTATGTCCTCATTGTTAGGATTATAAATTAATTAATTTATGTAATAATATATAATTAATTTAATAATAAATCAATTAAAATATCTTTCTAAAAATTTCTGTCCTCAACTTTCCTTGATTTTTAATGTTTTCCCCTGCAACTAAATTATCTTGATTAGTGAAGGAGTACAAACTAACTTAGTTCATTTTACTAATCTGGGTGAAGATCAAAATATGCTCCTACAACCTATCCGATTGAAAACTGTCTCTAACTTGAAAAAGTTGTGTCCTCCACTGTGTCCTCCGTGTTCCCTTTGTACTTCATGCCAAGTAACACTTCAATCTAAACAATAAATTGCTTCATGAAAAGGGACTGCCAGTCACCTGCTCTAGAGATGAGCTTACAATCTCAATGACTTCCAAGACTCAAACTTGCTTTCCTTTTCACTACTCTCCTATATGTGTTATCTTCCCATAGTTTTACAGAAAAGCAAGGATAATAGCATTTATATTTGCATCTGAAATCCATATACTAAATTATAATGACCGATTTTAATTAAGTACTAATTTAACTGTTAAAATGTAGTTATGGTTAGCTGTGATATTCCTTTTTCACACTCATTTCCCTTCAAAAAGCACATTAACATTTGATATTCCATTATTTGCAGCCAGGTAATGTCACTGAAAAGCCCCTTTCCATTTATGAAATACCTTTGTATGTCATATAGATGCTTGTGATCACTGAAAACTGTATAATTTCTGAACTTCAGGTTTCCAAAATGCCATCTAATTTGGATTTTGATCTAAAGGGCTTCTCAGAAGAACAAGAAGGGCATAAGTAAATGTAAGTGCATTACAGATGGTGATTGTGCCAACAAAATTCCTAAAAAGATATAACTTAGGAAATGGATAATCAGACAAAAAGGGGGACATGCCATATAGTATGTTCAAGAGATAAGAAATAAGGGATTTAGTGGGGTGCATTAGTATCTCAAGAATGTTACAAGACTTAGAGGAAACCTTCTTGCATATGCTTCATATTTTCCATGAAGGATATAAGAGAGATATGGACAACAATCATAGGTGATAACATGCAGATTTGCTTATATCTAACCACTAAAAGGAGGACTTTAATAAATCCAATGAAGTATTGAATTTAAGTTATAAAGTAATATATATTTTTTAAAGAAATGATAAACTTATTGTTCAGCTCTTTTCAATCATGTCTTACTCTGTTACCCCATTTTATGGTTTTCTTGGCAATGATTCTAGAATTATTTGCTATTTCCTTCTCCAGCTCATTTCACAGATTTGGAAAATAAGTCAAGCATAGTTAAGTGACTTTTCCAGGATCATATAGCTAGTAAGTGTCTGAGGCCAGATATGAGTTGACAGAGATGAGTCTTCCTAACTTCAGGGCAAGCACTCTACCCATGTGCAATCTAGCTGCCCAATATGATAATTATAGTTTAATGATTTCTATTTGATACCTTCACAACTGATAATTTTGCTATAGATTAACTTCCAAAATTTTTGAAATTCATTCAGAAGGTATTTAGTGGTTGACAAACAAATTACAACTAAATAAATTAACTCAGTTCTAAAATTTTTGTTTTGAGAAGACATAAATATACCAAATTAATTCTATTAGTTGAAAAGGTTTTAGAGATTAAAGTGCGTTATTTCTCTTTTTTTTCTTGAAGTGTCTCTGTCTATTCAAAATAATATGGCATTACTATTTCTCTCCATTTTAACTAAGATGATTTTAATTTGTGTATATTATGATTGATAATTTATGTAATAATTATAAAATATTTAATAAAACATTCTAGAAATTAAATAAAATAATTTATGATTTTTAAAAATTCTTGTATTGACTATTTTTCCTTGTTTTATTTGTGTTGAGTAAAAAGAAACTAGAAATAACTCGTGAGTCTTTTTTTTTTACTCATCTCATCCCATTCTCTATTGTATTAAAATGTTTTTCCCCAGAAGTGCTTTTAGAAAGTAGTGTTTTCTTCTCTGAGAAGGAAAAAGAGAAAGAAACATTAAACCATTAAGTCTGCATATGTTTTCATTAATAAATTAAGACCTCTGTTTCTAACTCAATGTATCCCTTGCTTATTAATTGGTTTTATTCAAATCCTTAACTATATTCATAACTACAAAGTAAGGAAGCTGTCATGAGAAATGTATCTTTTTACATTTAACACTAACTTTGCTACAAATTAGTATGAAATTATGTAATAAGATGAAATGGTTTTATTAGAGAGTACAGATGAAAATCCACATACATCAGCCATTCTCAACATTTAAAATTGCCATTGATGGTGAGGATGTTTTTTAGAATCAACAGAATTCATTTTACAACTCTAAAATATTATTTGTATGTTTGAGATGTTAAAAAAAACACTGGTCATAAGAATCAAAAAAATATTATTAAAAAGGAGATTTCGGGTGGGAATAAATAACCCCAGACATATAACAAGATCTTTACATATATAAGATGAAAGATGAAGAAGGTTTATGAGAAGCATTAGGACCTGGAAATTGCAATACATTTTTTAAAAAAAGGAAACTTTTATGAGATGTGAGATCAAGAGGGATAAAGGTTCTCAGAGGACATGTATTCTATAAGCCTCATTTTTTATATTAAGAACCCAAGGCCCATGACAATGAAGTGTTTTGCCCAAAGTTTTATCTAGTAGGCATCGTTGCAATCAAAAGAATATCCCTCAATCACCTCTTTTTTTCTCTAATATTCTATTAAACAACTATTATATGATGTATTGCTTCAATTCATAAAGTCCATATGAAACCTCTAATTGAATTAAAAAGGATTCTGAAGAGAAACCCTGAAGCACCATAAAATTAATTCTAAACACTCATAAAGATGCATTTTATCTAGCTCATAAACTAGATGGGTCTCATCATTTTCGTTTCCCAATGGGTTTGTATGTGTATACAGAGTTATATATGTGAGTGTGTATATGTGTTACATGCATCTAAACCAAAAATTAACTTAGAATCTTAACAAATAGTATTCCCTATAGAGAAACTTATTCAACTCTGGAACTGATGATTGGGAGGAACTATAGAATTGCTTTCCTGGAAATATTTCAAGGTAACATAGGTAATATCTCCCCTTCTTTAGAACAGGTTTTCTATTATCCTGTTTTTTCATCTGAGTTTGGTTGCTGCAGGAGCGTGAATCTCTTTCAGAGTACAGAAGGTCCGCCTAAAGTCTACGTTTAGCTTTCACTATGAATTTATAGTGTCCTGTCAGTTTGAATCAGAGAACTTCCATTTTCATGGTCATCACCCTTTGGATGAGTTTTCCATTTTATTAGCTGTATGGCTTTTCTTGGCTCATATGAATCTTGTGAACTCTAGACAATTGTTACATATATGAAGAAACCAAGCTATTTCTCTGTTTGTAAGATTTAGAGTTAGACATAAATTCTCACCTATTCTTTTGAACCTTAATATATCCATTGCCAAGGAAGGAACTAGCTTTGTGAATTGAAATGGCTATAGATTTTGTTGTCAGTCCTTGTGGTTATCTGTTCTTTTATCAACTCTTAAAAAACATTTTTTTAAATTTTAACTAGAATAACAAGGACACTTTTTATCTAATAAGTGCACAGGAAGACAGCTTGGAGTGTATGCATGACAATTAAAACTATAAAAATGCATTTAGTAACTAACATAATGTGAAATTGTGGTAGCTAATAAATGGTTGGAGCAATACACTTGTAACCTTGAAAAACAAAAAGGACAGGAAGAAAGCTTCCAGTGATCTGGGTAGATTTTTCACAAATGATTCATGTGAAAATGAGAGAAAGATAAAAAGGAATGGTGACACTAGAGACTATCTACCCCAATCCCATCATTTAATAGGGAAGGAAACAGACATTCAGAAAAGTCATATGAATTGCTGAAAGTTAAACAGGTAGCAAATATTCAAGGTCAGATTTGAATATAGTTAAGCTGTTTTAAAAGCTACAACTCTTTCCTTTAGTTGTAATCTGTCATTTGGGTAGGTTGTGCGCCAAATTAAATAAGAAGTCACAAACATTAAAATATGCTAGTTAAAACCTCTTGATAATCATCAGCTAGCTGCCATAGTGAATAGAGTGCTGGGCTTGCAGTCAGGAAATCCTAAATTCAATTTCTGCCTTATACAATTTTAGTTGTGTGACCCTTCATAGGTCATTCATCTATTGTCAGTCTTAGTTTACTTATCTATAAAATGGAGATGATAATTGTGTCTTCCTCATAGGGAAGTTGTGAATATATAATTAGATAAAATATGTAAAGTGTTTTGCAAATCTTATAATGCTATATAAATTCTGCCTAAAATTAATACTCAAAACTTTTCTGAAATGTACATTTTATTTTTATTTTTCTTGTTTTCCAAGTAATATCTTCCAATGTTTATTTGGTGTATATTTCCTCCAGTACATGCAATTATTATAAACATATATGTTGATATAAAAATTAATCATCAGCATACTAAAAAGTATGTATCATATATTCATCCTCCTTCCCTCTCTGACAAGCCATATTATGTTCCTTCCTTTAGTGGCATACCTCAGTAATTGACTGAATGACTTGTAGCAAAAAAAAAGAATCTTCTCATAATTAATTTTTATTGGTGTACCTAAATTGATTGGGACAACTGATAATCAATTATGATGTCTAGACTTTAGTCTTTTGACTTGATATAACTTCCTCTTTCAAGAATGTAGACTCTTCTCTATTATGATGAAGAACAGGTATAAAAATTAAGAAGAATAATCCATAATTGCTAAATACTTATGGATATATTCAGAACAGAACATTATACTAGGAGCCTTGGGAAATATTGGGCCTCAGCTATATGCTATTTTGTTTAGCCATTGTGTGATAATTCATTAATGATTTTATTATGAGTTAGCAAAGGTTAAAGTAGTAGTATGTAGGGGTGTCTAAATAATCATTGCTTGAGGCTTGTTTGTAAGACAGTATTACAAAAGGTTAAAAATGCACAGACAACTTTCAGTAATACAAACAGAGAATTATAATCCCATTCCCTAGAATCTCTTTGAGTTTTAAATTAAATATAAGAGTATTATATTTAACAAGAATCCACTTTAAAAATCTAATTTTCAAAGAAAAAACATTGATTTTTTTTCAGCCAATGTATAACTAAATGTTCTCAGTGACATTTAATACATTTTCTTTCTAGATTTTCTACTAATCAAAATTAACTTGGATCCTCATAATTCTGTAGGGATACAGTAGCTCCTTAATCCAGGGTTGTGCTGGTCAATGAGAAAAAAACTAATTCTCCAAAAAAAGAATCTATCCAGGACATATTTTTTAAAGTTTAATCTGTAATGTGAGCATTTTTTCAATCACTCCTAGATAATCACAAAGCAACAAATCAAACCTTATTTTGTAACATTTGCCAATATTGGAAGTATAAATGTTCTTAACGAACATTTAATATATGGCTCTTGTTAGCCGGTTCAAGCTGTTTCCAGCACATCCTTAAGTGATCTTTTTTTTCATTAAAATGATTCATAAAATCTCAGAAGTGTAAGGTACCTTAATAGAATCATCATCCAACCAGTAACCTTCCCCTTCCTATAATATACCAAATAGTTATGAAGCCTCCCATTATCGATTTGGATGGCCTTATAAGGAAGTACTTTCATATTTTTGAGTCTCAATTTGTTTCTGTGTAACTTTTAAAGTCTTTCATTCTTTTAAAAATTAATGTTTTATAATATTCAGAATTCATTCATCTGTAATAATCTAGAGACTAAGATGATATTAGTATTAATATGCTCTCAATTGTGTCATTTGGAAATAATTGTATGCTACTTGTTAGATAAATTGTAGAAAACTAATAACATTTATCTACTCTATCACAATTCTACCTTTTATCTATGAGTTCATGGTCCTGTGAAAGGTCTTAGGATAAGACTCCAAATATTAACTCTCTTACTAACTAGGGTGACCTTGAATAAGTTTCTAAACTTCTTGTTGCTTCCATTTCCATTTCATTAACTTGAAAAGGGTAGAACTGATTTGCCTCTTTAGACCTTTCCAGTTCTTAATCTATGATGCTAAAATAAATTACTTAAGAAATTAGGAGAAAATTTGGAAATGATTTGGTAAATATGAGCAGTTGGCAAACAAATGAGAAAAGCTTCTACCAAAAATCCACCTATGTCAAAAGATAGATCCATTAAGTATGTTTTCCCAAATTTTTGTTTGATTTATCTATTATTCCAAATAATTGTTACAGCTCTCTTTCTCCCATTGCATTGAAGATAGTTGAGTGGTATTGCAAAGAATTATGCCTACAAGGAATATTTTTATCAACTAATATATTTTTTTCTAAAAAACAACTGAACTGACAATTATCAGAAGGCACAGCTTTACAGGTAAATATCTACTAGGTAGAACTAAAAAGGAAAAAAAACATTTTCAAGGATACATATTCCTATAAATCTTTAATATCTAAACTATACTAGTTGTGGGCTCAGCACTAAAAGTATCTTTCCATAGTGTATAACATTGAGTTTTTTACCTTGTTTTCTGAACGTCTGAAGAACATCTACAAAACATTGATGTATATGACCAATTTCATTTCGGTTCATTGCCTTTTTTTATTGTCTTAAATTTTAAAATGTTGACTCTTCCATTGTACTTGTAATTGCTTTTCATAACAACATAAAAGTGCTTTATGGGTCTTATGTCATAAATCCTCACCAGATCTTTATGAAGTAGCTAGACTTACAACCTCTATTTTATAGATGGGGAATCTTTTGTATGCAATAGTAAAATTCAACTGTAATGTCGAGGGAGGATATTGGCTGGAACCTGAGAAAATACAAAAACAAACGTATAAGCAAGCAAGCAAGCAAAGAAGCCAGGGACCAATCTGAAAATATCAGATTTAGATATGAATATCAGAAAAACAAAGCTATAAAAATCTGTGTATGCAATCACAGAAGAGAGTGTGCTATCTAGAAAGTATAATGCATGGAAAGAAAGGAAATCAAGGTTTAAATTCTTCCCATAATGTGATAAGCTAAATAAATCTATCTTAATTTATTTTTCTCTAAAATAAATATGAAAAACAAAATAATATAAATTGGCCTTTCCATACCAAAAATTCTATACATCCATAGTTTCAAAATTATTTAAAAATAAAGTGTAGATATATTTTATATATCTAAATGTTGTGTATGTGTGTATATTTTATGTATGCACATACATGCAATATCTTTTTGGGGTTGGATAGAAATAAAATATTGAGAAATTTTATTTTAAAATTAATTTTATATAATTTAAAAATATATATATATAGTTAAAATTTAAAATTTATTACATATATTAAACAAGAGGAAAGAAAAATTTTCAAAAACAATCACTTGTCCATGTCTAAGTGTATGCAATATTACTTGCACCTAGTTAATTCTTGATAATTTTATGTATTTTGCACTTATTTGTGCAATTTGAATACATTTGAAAATGTATTGCCACTTGAATGTTATTATATTAAAAATTTGTTATTATTTGAAGATTTATTTTGTAGTCCGAAACTTTACTGGTTACTATTTACTTTAATATAATTTCTATTTCCTTAGGATTTTCTAAGTTGACCATTCTTTTATCAGCAAATAACAATAGTTGTTTATCTTCTTTATCTATCTTTATGTTTTTAGTTGCTTTCTCATGGCTTATCCTCATTGCCAGAACTTTCTGAACAATGTCAAATAACACTAGGGAGACTGATTTTCCTCTCTCTACTTTTATATTAGGAAAAGTTCTCCCCAAAAAAAACCTTATTGTAGTTGATAGAGAAGTTAAAATACCCTAGGATAGGAATTTTCCCATGTCACCTTGATTGTGCAGTTCATTATTGCTTCTTGCTTTCCTAATGATCATTTTCCCACCATTGGCTATGAAATCTCTTCTTTGGATTCTTTGGACAAGAATCCAAAGATGCTTTCCTGTTTTTTCAGGATGTCTTTTTCCCCCAGGAGCTCTGATTTCCCTTTTTCTAGAGGAAAAATGCTCTCCAGGGAGAACAGCATTCCTCCAAATTATACCCATTATCATTATACCCACTGGAGTCTGATATGATTATATTCAAATTATACTCATGGGAGATGCCCCCATCTCCCATTATAGAATCCTTCCTCCATTAAGGTCATTCTTCATTAAGACTGCATAGTCCCACAGAATCAAGATTTCTCTCATTTTCTCCCTATTTCAATCCTTCCCTCTGCCCCTTCACCAATTCTCCTATAAATTCTCTTCTTCCTAGGAGACTACAGGAAGAATTTTCTTCATTGGTAACCACTTACTTCATTAGGTACATTATATAGCCCCCTCTGTTTTCCTTTCTCCTTTTTTATGAACCAAAATATTTTTTTCAAATTTGTTATCTCAAAAACAAAAGCAAAAAAGAACATTAAATTATGTATTAGCAGGTTAGTTTTAGTTCATTCCATTCAGGGCTATTACAGTACCATCACTTCTATTTCATTTCTGCTTTTACTTATTGACTCCTTTTGTACTTTTAGAATAAAATCTCTTACTGATTGCTCTGCTAATATTTTACTTTTGTTAAATGCATAAGTATCTTTTTTCTTCTTAATTTTTGTTTTTCTAGAGTAATTTATTTTATTACATATATTCCTTGGTTGCTGTATTTGTTTACATTTCTTGAATATCAGTTGCACTGGGGTATTTATAAAGCAAATAATCTACTTGTTTGTACCTCCTGACATCTATGAAATTCCTCAAATCTTTCTTTTCACTTAATATCCTTTTCCCATGTATTATTAGGTTCTAATTCTTAAACTTAGTTATACCTCAATCATGCTGTTTTGGAAAATATATTTAGTTCCTTTCCTTAGGTTTTCAGGGAAATACAGAATAGTTTTGAATTATTCTTTCCTTTATATTTTAAGGACTTTTTCTTGGACACTTACAGAATTTGCTATTTGCTATATATCATGGAATTTGTAATAGGGTTTTTTCCCCTGGAGTCTATCTGTTAGTCTTTTGATTTGTACTTTGTCTTCTATATTCAGAAGTTCTGGGAAAGCTTATTTATTATTATGCTGTTTCTTGCATTTTTGGTGTGTCTTAACTTGTTTTATTCTTTAGAAGTCCTATAATTGTTAAGCTGTTTCTGTACATTCTATCTGTTTGATCAATATATTTTACTTGTATAGAGATCATTTTTTAAAATGTCTTTGCTTATTTGATTCCTTATTCCTACCTTATCCTCTCCTTATTTGTATTTGCATTCTCAAATAAGTTCTCTCTTTTTCGCTTCTTTGGTCTGATTTGCAAGTGTGGATTCAACTTTATTTTTTTTTCTTTTCTGCAGATTATTTCTGTAGTACTGACCATAAATTCTGCTTTAATTATTGTTATTTCTCTCTTAAACCATTCAGGAATATCCTGCTGTGGTTCCATCCTCTTTATTTATTTTAAATAGGATGTTTCTTTCTATAGCTTCCTACTGTGTTTTGTTGGTAATCTAGAGAAATGTTGGTTATTTATGTGCTTTTATTTTCTTTCCTGCTATTTTGCTGAAGTTATTGTTTCATTTAATTTTAGCTGACTTTCTAGGTAAGCACCATATCATGTGTAAAACATAATTTTGTTCCACTGTGCCTAGGTTTATTCCCTCAATTTCTTTACCATTGCTATTGATAGAATTTCTAATCCTATATCAAATAAAAGAGATGATAATTGCTATACTTGCTTTACCCTCTTTCCTATTGGATGCTGTTTTTTTTTCATTTTAGATAATTCTACTTAATGAAAGGTTTATTTAATTAGATTAACTGGTACTTTTGGTCAGTATTTTCCCTTTGTATAAAACTGGATTTCAAAATTTCGATTTTTTTTCAGTACATTAAACACTTAAATTATATATGCAATATCATTAATTTGGACCTCCACCAAGGTCTACTTTAATGTCTCAGAGTGGGATGGAGGTCATCCTGAGTTTGCAAAAATTATGCAAGTTAAAACAGGTATCATTAGAGGTCTTACCAGCCTATTGAGGGCCTCAATGTAAGCTAGCCAATAGATGTGGGGTGTATTGTGTTTATAACAGTTGACCAAAAATATATTTTTAGGAAATCTGTCCTAGAATGTTGGCCACAAAATAATATTTGCTTGTTTGTTTAGTTGCTTGGCTGGTTGTTTATTTTGGTGATGGCAAATCTGGAACATGGAAGAAGTTATGGTCTGTGTTGATAAGTAAGTAGCCCCACTCATAAATCATTTATTTGATGTCTCATCCTTTAGACTGTAAAGTTCCTTGGGAGATCCTTTGTATTTATTTCACAATCTCCTTGTATGACACATGGCATTTGACAAATGTATGCTAATTGGTTGGTTGGTACTCTTTCTCTAATTTTCTTGACTTTGCACAGACTGTCAACAATATCTAGAACACACACTCACCTTTTAGAATCCCTGACTTCCAAATACCTCAGTATTAATTTCTATTAATTCTTTCCTGATCCCTCCATATGTGAGGGCCCCCCATCACCTTGCATTTATTTCCCGTGTTCTTATTTTGTACATACATTATAATAAATACTTGAACATGAATCAAATATTTGAAAATGAGGGGAATAGAAAGGAGAGCAAAGTTTGCAATATGCCTCAAGTTCCTGAAGTTGATTATATCAAAGGGTAGTTTAATAGAAAGCCTAGGAGTCAGAATGGTTCTATTTCCAGGACACAAATTCTAATCATTTATACTTTATGAGTCTCAGTTTCCTAATATATGAGACTGATGTGAGTGGTGAGAGCAGGGTATTGTCCAAAGAACTGATGACTGAAGCAATCTCAATGGCGAGAGGCATCAAGCTTTATCGAGACTGAGGGTGGCAATCCAATGGCAGGGCACTGGGAAGACCCTAGACTGGCTTCGGAAAGGCCTTGGCAGTGGTTTTGCCTGGAGGTTGAGAATACTTTTTATCTATTTGGTCATCGGGAAAGGATTGGTTGGGTTTATGGCTTTACCGAGGGACAGACACTGTAACCAAAGGATAGAAGTCACTTTTACCCATGATTCCCCTTGTTCCCCTTGTTGGGGTGCAAACCACAATGCAAATGGGGCACTAATGAAATATTAAGCACCCTAGGGTGACTGCAGGTCCTTCTTGGTTACTTCTGCCTGTGCCCAGGAAGGGGAAAGTCCCTTGACTGTAGTGTCTATGCTGATTGGACAGTGTTGCCCACATTCTCATTCCAACCTTCTCATATGGCAACCCACCTCAAGTCAAAAAGGACAGTGCTTTCTAATTCATAGTTTTGCTATAGGGGTTAATTTACATACCTTATCAAAATTATATTCATGTAGTTTGTTATCATTATCATTGAAGCAAATGACCAATAAAATTGCTTCCAGCTCTAGGATTCTGTGGCTACCACCTCTACCCACATTTTTGGCGCCAGTTCAGACTGTAATCATTGTAAATTTCTATTAACCACAAAACTTATATATATTTGGCCTTAGGAAAAACCAGATTTCTTTAGAAAAAAAATTTCATAAAATTTACAAACATATTCTAGATTGAACATTTAGTCAATAAGCAATTACTAAGCAACTCCTATAACCTAGAAACTGTGTTTACTGAGTATACAAAAAAAAATGTCTAAACACCCATGCTCTCAAAGAACTCGGTGTAATGTTGGAGACAATATGGGAATTATGCACAAACAATTTCTATGTAAGAAGACTGGAAAGATAGGAGGAAGCCAGGTTATGAAATACTTTAGAAGCCAAAGGGAGGACTTCCAGTGCCAAGAAGGCAGAGTGAGAAGGGAGCTTGCATGATCTCTACCAAATTCTGCTCCCACTTAAAAAAAAACAAACACAAAATCCTGGGGGCAGCTGAGTGAGTCCATGGATAGAGAACCAGACTGGGAGATAGAGGTCCTGGGTTCAAATGTGATCTCAGATACTTCCTAGCTATGTGACCCTGGGCAAGTCACTTAGCACCTGTTGCCCACCCCTTACTACTCTTCTGCCTTGGAACCAATGCACAATATTCCTTCTAAGAGGGAAGATAAGGGCTTTTTTTAAAGCTTCTTATCAATTTTGGAGCAGTGAAGCAGTTCTCTTTCCCAGAAGAGCTCAGATAATCATCAAGGGAAGGTTTGTTTCCAAGGGATGGTAGGAAAGCTCAGTCCTCAGCCAGTGCGGGTAGGTAGAAGGGTAGAAGCCTCAACCCAAAGCAAGTTGGAAGCTGGCAGACAGAGTAGAGGCGAGCAAGGAGGCCTCCACTGGACATTGGCCTCCAGAAGGCCCTATCACCAGAGAGCCCCCAAGGCAAGCCATCAGGGAGGTTCCATCCCCCCACAGCACTACGGGCTGAACCCTGTAAAAACTGAGGCAACTCTAAGAGGATAGACCAGAGAGGGCCTCCAGTAGCAGCAGCAGCACCCCAGCCATGCACAGCTACCAGTGAGGCCCTACCCCCAGGGCAAGTGGATGCTCTTCATACTTGTAGTTAGGTTCCAAGCATTGATGGATGGGAGGATGAGGGTAACTTTGAGAGTAAAAAGAATGTGTAAGGGGAAAGAGAATTATTTTAGCATTCAATATGTTCTTATTAATATTACTATGATTCTAGAGATGCAGAAAGGGAATAGATATTCATCTACCACATTTTTCTAAATGAAAATATAAGCTTTTTTACATACATTGTGGGTCGAATGTCAATTATAATATAAAATGTAGTAAAAGCAAATTATGTGTATAATCATACCAATATCGTTACATGAAGTGAAATCCATATAATTTGACATTAGACATCAATACTGTTTCAAAATTTAAAAAAAAGTTGGGGCAGCTGGGTAGCTCAGTGGATTGAGGGTCAGGCCTAGAGACAGGAGGTCCTAGGTTCAAACCCGACCTCAGCCACTTCCCAGCTGTGTGACCCTGGGCAAGTCACTTGACCCCTATTGCCCCCTTTACCACTCTTCCACCTATGAGCCAATACACAGAAGTTAAGGGTTTAAAAAAATAAAAAAAAAAAGATTTAAAAAAAGTTTCTCAAAAATACTGTTATTTATGTGTATGTATATACATACACATAAATCTGTATGTGTATATATGTATATATAAATGGTACATTGTGTGCATGTGTAGGTGTATATACATATATATACAAACACTATATCTATCTATCTATATGTCAAGGGTATGTTATATGTTTGATTAACACTGATAGACCTCTTTTCTTCTCATCTATTCCCCCCTTTTTCAGAAGACAACCAAAATAGATTCGAGACAACAGGGATCTGAATTATCTGTTATCTGTCTGTACTGAACAAATCGAACATGGCAGTCACAAGTTGATGAACAGGCCTGTGTGTCCTTCACAGAAAGTGCTATATATTGAAAGAAAGATATATTTGCCCTATTAGTGTGAGTGATTTGTATTGAAGAAAGAACAACGCAATGTTGAGCTACAGGCATATTTAAGGGACTTTGATGTGCTCACCTGTTGGGAAATGATCCTGTTACAATTGCCATAAGGCTATAGAAATAAACTTCAATATGATTCATTATTATAGCTAGCAACCATGGTAAAAAGTATCTTCCCACTGGAGTAGAGATCTTAAAAGGATGTGATTGGTCTCTAAGTCTGTTTACTTTCCATTTGAAGAGCTTAAGCTTAGAAACTGTTGCCAGATAAGTATAGATTTGGGGAAATGGGCAAGGAAGGGAAAACTATAATTTAGAAGACCGTAGTTTTACTATAAGAGATAAGAATCTAATGAAAAAATGGATGAATGAGAAATTACATATTGCAGTAAACTTTTTCCATGACTGCTGTGTAAGTATCAATGAGTCATTGATTGCTTTTACCCAATGGATTGACAACTTAAAAAAATAAATGAGAATAGGTTAAGAGCGCAGATGGTTGTATTGCCTTTACCAATATCACCTCTCAAAGGAGAGTGAAAAACTACATCCTCAATATACTATTTTATTGATATCTGAAAATGTTGAAAAGAAACCTTTTTATCTCTAATCTGACAAAACTTTTATTAAAAGAAAAACCCAGAGCTCCACCAGCCTGAAATTGACTACCCCCACTCAAACCCCACATCGAGTTTGATTCAAAAGTCCCCTCCTTGGAAGAAGGAGCGTGGGGTCCCTCCCTAGCACAGGATTGGTCCATTTATAGACCAATACTGCACCAGGAAGCTGGGGGAGGGAACCCTGGGACATGCTGGGGGTGGGGGAGGTAGTTTTTCAGCATTCAGTTCACTTTAACACAGCAAAGAATGCAGGGTGATGCAGTCCCCAGACACAAAATTTTTAAAACTCACATATCCAATTGATTATCATTTCCATAAAAATAAAAAAACTATTAGAAATATTGCAATTAATTTTAGAGAACGTTTCTCAGCAACTAGGTTTTTGGGACATCATTCTCTCCTGATTCTTCTCCCATTTATCTGGCCACTCTCAATCCTTTTGTTGAATCCTTAAGAGATCATGATACCTAACTGTAGGTGCCCATAAGGATTCTGTTCTGGACCTTCTTCTCTTCTTCCTTTTTATTAATTTATTTGGTGATCTTATCAGATTCCATGAATTTAAATGCCATCTGTCTTCTGATGATTGATTCCCAAATCAACTTATCCAGCCCAAATTTCTTTGGCAATCTCAAAAGTCACATCTCTAATCACCTTTCAGGCATGTAATGAGGAAACCAAGACATTAGCACACAGCCTGACAGCCTGAGTGCTAATGTCTAAGTTTCCTCATTACAGGCATCTTAAACTAGATGTCCAATATACATCTTAAACTCAACATGTCCAAAACAGAACTAATTATCTTTTCCCCTCAACCCTCCTCACTTCTAAACCTACTACTACAGAGAAACTTCTAGGAACAAATACAGAATGTGTCTGGCATTCAAAGTTCTTTATAATTTCTCCCTTTCCTACCTTTCTAATTTTCAATGCAGTGAATCAGATTATCTTTAACAACCTAATTGTTCTACAGGTATTCTGAGAATTTTCTTTGACTATCTTCTGAGTCTGGAATGCTCTCTCTCCTAATTGACTACTTATCATTATTATTATTATTTTTATCACATCATCATGGACCTATATTATTATGACAACATTCTACTTTTCTAGAGGCAGCAACATAGCACAATCAATAGAATAATGGAGCAGAAGTCATGAAGATAAAACTGGGCTTTAGACACTTGTTGTTTATGTTTCCTTTTTACTGCCTCAATTGCCTCCTCTGTAAATGAGTATAATAATAGTACCCACCTTCTAGGGTTATTGTGAGAATCAAATGAAAAAATATTTGTAAAGTGTTTAGTAGGTGGCCTTGTACATAGTAGACACACTTAATAAATGTTCTTCTTTCTTCCATATCTAGTAAAATTCATATTTTACTTCAGGCACTCTATACCTTCAATGATTTTCTTTATTTATCATATCTATTCATGCTCATCCCACTCTTTTACATACAATGTTCTTGATCAACTCTGCATTTGCATTTATTAAATTAAATTATACCCTCTAAAGTCTAAATCAACAGCCAGCTCCATTGTGAAGTACAATCCAATCTTTATTTATTGTTGTTCAATCAATTTTGTTCATGCCTGAGGCTTTGTGACTTCATTTTAGAATTTTCTTGGCAGTGATTCTGGAACAATTTGTTATTTCTCTTCTCCAACTCATTTCATAAATGAGGAAGCTAAATGATTTGTCCAGGGTTCACACAGCTATTAACTCTCTGAAGCCAGATTTGAATCCAGGAAGATGGGACTGTCTCATTCTAGACCTGGCACTCTTATCGTCCTACCTACCTGCCCACAGTCAAGAAGGCCCAGTTTCAGATTCTACTGATTTAACTACCTTAAGTTATATCCAACAAAGAAAAGAGATTAAGCGACTTTTCTAGAATCATATGGTTGGTAAGTGTCTGAGGCAGATATTAGTTTTGAACTCAGATCTTCACTCTATCAACTTTGCATCCTAGTTGCCCTTGTGCCTCTGTTATAAGAATTTATTCCTCTGAAATCTAATAATATTACCTTTGAATACCTTCTACACAGTTATCACTTCCCAGTTTGTGTCATTTCTAGTCCTGACATATCTTCCCTGGTAGATTATAAATATGAATGCAGAAATAAACTTTAGTTTCTCATTGTAACAAAGAGCTTAGTACTTGTCATAAAAATAGTAGAAATTCTAAAGTGTTTATTACACATAATGAAAAAATCTAAACCTGAAATAATGTAACCAATTTGAAAATATTTAGTAAGTAATGGTTTTTAAAGCATTCAGATTTATAACTTCATGCTCTGTTCCACTTATTATTTCAGTTAAAAAGCATGCATGATCATTCCTAAGAAGCAAATAAAATGAACAAAAAGTAAATATTTATGTCACATCTTTCAAAATATGCATTTGAATTATAAAATAATACATGTAATAGTTGATATGCATGGAACCTGGAGGTATATTTATATAATTAATAACTTATTGCTTTGGATTCTCGTAGCTGAGGGAAAAAAGTGATTTTGTACTCTTGGGTTTAAATTACGTTTAAATATGTTACAATATCTTCTCATTAAGATTTTTTTACTTATAATAACCTAGGAAATGAATAATTAGCTTTTTAAATGAAATTTGTAATATTATACAAGAAAACAACCATAAATAAAACTATTGATAACAAGAATTATTCTAATCTGATCATTTGAATGTCTATCAATCAATAATATCAAAATATCAATAATAGAGAGCTATTTTAAGTTTTATAATCATATAGATCAACAAAATTTTAGACTATTTTTCAAATGTTATATGTGTTGTTTTGTAATACTTTTTAATATCTTATCACAATATTAAATTTCCAGTTTACGTTTTATCTTTTAGTTTGTTCCTGATTTTTAACACAATTTTTAGTAGTCATTTTCTGACATTAGGTCATTTATGTCTGTCCCCTGTACCTCTCTCCCTAAGAAATTAGGTAATGTAATAGGTTAGTCAGTATATATATCATCATATAGGATTGTTTCTATGTTCATCAAGTAGTGAAATAAGATACATATTAATTACCATTAGAAAAAATTCATGAAGGAAAGAAAGTGAAGAATGTCACACTTAAATCTGCATTCAGAGCCCATTAGCTCCTTCTGTGGAAGTGGATAGTCTTTTTATATAATCCCTTAGAGTTTCCTTGTCTTTCACAGTTGATCATTTAAACAATTGTTGCTTTCTTAGGGATTCATTAGCTTACATTTGTCCAATTCTAATTTTTAGGGAGCCATTTTCTTCTTTCAGGCTCTGTATTTTAACTTCATTCTGTTATCAGAGAAATGTTTGAGGTACTGGTAAGTGTGTCTAAGTGTGGGTCTGTTTTATTAGAAATTCTAATAAAAATATTTCAGTTTAAAATTAGCAAGATACTTTCCTCACAACCAAGGTAGAACTAGTTTGATTATTCCTATTTTACATAAAAGAAAATTGAGATTTAAAATGATTAAAATTAATCTGGGAAATTGTATATATATATCCTGGATCTCTAATTGGGCAGGCTTAACTTCAGTGGGGTCCTCTGTTTTGGAGTCTAGTCTGGTCACCCATAGGGATTTCTGATACATAGTTCTAGGACTTTTACTAGCCCAGCCCTCTATCAGAAAGCCAGGTAGACACAAGAAACATGGTCAGTCAAAGGAGTGACTGGTATTAAGAATCTGGTTTTCAAACTGAACAAGCAAGTACATTTTAAATTACATTTATACAGATTGAATTATCAGTGATTACGTGATTTGAAGATTTCATTTGGCCATCATCCAATGACTCCAGTGGCTCCCTATCACTTTTTGACAACCAAATTTTAACTCTGATATTGAAAACCTTTAACTTAGCCTTTTAGACTTATTACACTATTTCACTTCATCTGCATGATTGTTCTACCTGCCTGAATTTATTATTACATCTCATATATGAATTCTCAGTTCTTATATAATTTCTCAGAAAACAAGTAAAGAAAAACCCATCATAATGATCTGGAACCCAGAGAGGTGGTGTTTATTGCTTTACAGTGAAACCATAGTAATTTTGAAATTTAAAGAACAGTGAGAAGACCAATTTTGAAACAAAACAAAACATAGGAGGAGAAAGAGAAGAAAGAAAAGAACTATTCTTGTCAAAACTAAGATACTCTACTCACTCAAATATTGAAAATAATAAATTTTACTAATTAAACTCACTTTTTCAGTGAGTTTCAGCCTCCACTGAAGAGGATGAGGAGAACTATATTTGTCAAGAACAAGACAATAAACTTATTACAATATTGGACTTTGGTGAAAAAACCCATAATTTTTATTGATTATACTCACTTTTTTCTCTGTTATACTTGTGCTATCTGCCAATAATCCCTGCTATTATTGATTCCATAGTATGGGGTATAATGGAAAATAACACATATTTTCCTTAAAAAATAATTTTCTTTTAAACACTTCTAAATAAAAAAACTAGTTTTTTGGCTCATTCATTTTTTTGTCCTGTAAGGAGGCTTGGGAAACTGTAATTGGTTATTATACAGCCCCAAGAAGTCTTATAGATGGAGATGGGACAAAATAGGATATATTGATGAAACCTCCTATATGAATGGTGTAAGGATTGGATTTGTGCAAAGGAGATGGGACCAAAGGAGCCAGAGAAGGCAGTTGCTGACAGTTGCTGACAGAAGAGATAGGATTCTGGGAATTTCTCCAAAGAAGAAGGAGAGGAGAGGTCTTCAGGCAGAGGACTGGGAAGAGGGAGGAGGAGGATAACATAGCTCAGATCTAGTCCTGAGGGCTTCCTAAGGATCTTTCTTTTGGAAATTGAAACCCTGATTCCCTGAGAAAAGCCATTCCATCACATCTCACCCATCAAGACTTCAGGCATAGAGTCAGCTAAGTTTTGGGATTCCATTTTGGGAGCAATCTCTTAGTCTCCTTCACCCATTATCCAACCTTCCTGAGAGACCCCTTTTGGTCTAAATTTATAATTATAGAAAAGGATAGAAACTGAAATATAGAAATAGAAGGAGAAGGTGCGAGGAGAGAAGCTTAGGAGTGGGAACCACTAGGTTTCCCACCTAAGTGATGGACCTCATAGGAATAGTGAAGAGGGCACCTCAAAATCCCTCTGCCTTTCGCCCCTTTCCCCAATCCCTGATTTATGAATAATAAAAAGCCATTCAACAGTCAGATAGCGTTCCATAGTGCCTGAAAGACAACAAGGGAGAGGGGAACCACAGTCTGGTCTGGCTGCCTCCATCTTGAAGCCAGACCACCCTCTATTAAATTAACTGATTGGGGGGAGATTTGTGTGAACCTCATCCTTATTCAGGATTGCATTGGGGTACCACATACCTCTTCTTATGGGGAAGCCATGCCCTCAGCTCCTATGGGGTAGCAGGACCATCCAGGTCACCCAGTTTTGGGGTGACACTACCTTAAAGTCTCCCAGTGAATATTCAGCCCCAGGGGAATGCTTGAAGGGAGACTCACCACATAGACTTTCTCTATCTCTCTTCTATGAAACATCCACTACTGGCCCTTTTAATTGTTACAATGGTAAGGATAAGTTTGCTCAGAGGCTGCTTCTATGATCTAGCTGCTGCTTGTGAACTGTATTGAATCTGCTATTAGGAATAAGCAGTTCACTTGTTCCCACCTAATATCATTGACTAATGAGGAAGTGATTGTTTCCCTCAATTAATAATCCAATTGTATAATATCTACTAGGTTAATAAACCTAGATCTCTATTTCTGACTGTGATTTGTTTTTATAAACCAGAAAATCAATAGTTATGAAGTTTGCCTTCAATAGTTGCCAGGTGGATTTCTAACTAACAACTTCCTTTGGAACTCTGAGAATAAACCAGGTTGGTAATGCTTTCTTATATCAACTAGTTTAATTGTAACAAATAAGGTAAGGAAGGGTTGAGTGAATAATGAGGAAAGAGGGATTAAGGCTGGATCCTAGACCTTATCTAATATATTGATTGTATAGTAAATCTTCAGCATATCTATAGCAGTTGATATCTGGAAACCTGCTTGGCAAATTGCCTGGCCAGAGGCCTGACCCTGATTGCTTAAGGTTTATCTCAGTCCACAATGATTTGGCTTTTTGCAGTTGATCTTCTTGTTGGTATTTAGGTTGGTATATTGGTGTTGATTTATAGATGTTTAATAATTGAAGATGGATGCTGATATACACAGAATAGTCTATGAGCAGCTTAGGCACCTAACCTAGCTAAGAGACAATCCTGAGATGACCTAACCTCCCACCAGAATCTCAAAATTGTGACCCTGATGTTCTGAGCTTTACTGCTTTTATAGCCACATCTCAACTGACTTTTTGGTCTCATGCCAGCTCAAATGTCCTCACTGCATTCTATGTCACAACCTAGTAACTGGCAAACTTGCTTGGCCAAAATGGCTTCTTGCAAAAATATTTACAGTCCTCATCATAATGATAGGACTGGGTACATAGAAAACTAAAAAAAAATATCCAATACTGGGGAAATGAATATTCCCCAAATGCAGGAGTTTAGAGAAGAAGAGTAGAATAATGTGCCATCACTCAAGTCCAGTACAGGCTGAATGAGAATACCTCTGAAAAACAGTGCTTCTCCAGTGTAGTATATGAAGTTCTGTCGGACTTGGTGTTCAGAAGATCTGAGTTTCAATTATCCTTCAGACATATTTTCTAGATGAACCTGCTCAGGGCACTTAACTGTTCTTACCATAAGTTTCCTCAGTATAAAATAGGAATAATAATAGCTCTTATACCAGTGGGTTGTTTTAAGGACAACAATTTATGAAAAATGTTTTGCAAACTTTAAAGCATTAAAATGTTGTTATTATTATTTTTACTATATTCCAAGTTCTTCCTCCCCTCCTACTTTCTATGATTTTACAGAGAGGCTGGGCACCAATCTATTTTTTGGTTCCATCTTCTTCAGTTTAATGATATGGTTTCTAGAAGAGTAGTCATAATAATGAAATTCCCCTACAGCAAAACAATTTGGAAGTCTCATGGAGTGTCTTTTAATGATATTTTACCTGTGTTACTGAAACTGTTAAAATTAGTGCTCCTTTTAAAAAACTAGGTCAGAGATATTGTGGCATACTAATTGAAAATAAAACAGAATTTAAAATAAAACTACCAATATTCCCCAAAATTAGTTTGTCATTTTTTAATCACTGGGGAAAGTGAATTCCCTTAGTTTAGCAATCATTGGTAGGAATACACTACTACTGGAGTGAAAGAATAATTAATCAAGAAAGAAAGGGCTTGTATGAATAGCATTCAAGAGACCTTACTGCTGAGCTCTGAGTTTCTCCATTTGTTAACCTAATATATCACTAAAACAAAATGGGTTTCTTATTTGGAATTATTAAGTACACCTATTTATTTACCTATACAAAACTGCAAAGTCTTTCACATATTCCACATGTTAAAGTAAAATATATCCCTGTAATTGCATTATTAACAAAAATTAACATTTTCAGGTTGATCAAAGTGACAGTGAAAGAAGTCATTGAGAGAGAAGTAATGAACATATGAAATTTAACCACAGGTGCATAAATAAGAAAACAAAAATACTAATTAGGAAAAGGAGCTTTGAACTGACAGCAAATACTTTATTTTGCAAACTACAATTGATTTCAATTTTTAGTTAGAATATATATGTAATTCAGTTAGAATGAGGAGTACAAAGTAAGACTTTCCTTTGCAGAACACTGAATTAACAGCAAGAATTTAGGGAACATTTTATTTACTCACCCCAAAATGCCTATCAATATATGATTTGAGAAATCAAAATTTCTGAATTTCAGATTTGAAATAGCATAGTATATTTCAAAATATTTCAAAAATAGCATAGTATAACATGTCAAATGATGGAGTAGGAGAAAATACAAAGCTTGGCATAGAGAGAGAGAAGACACTAATATAGAAAGGACAAAGGCTAAAGTTCTTAAAAGGAAAGATATCCATCTACATTGATAGGAAATCAAGGGTAGAAGGGGAAGCTAAAAGTTAAAAGGAAAACATTCAAGAGAAAGCAGCCAATACACTTTTCAGGACTTCTCCATGAAGTACTTCTGTTTAATAATTTGAAACGCATAATTAAGAACATAGAGGAATTATTTTCCAAAAAGATTCTTCTCATTTGTACTTGTACCAACAATGATTTCCCCAGCAAAATAGTGGTATGCAAGATGAAATGGAGAAGAAGAAAAGGGTCAGTGAGATGAAATAGGGAACTCTTGTAATAGTCAAGGTATGATGTGATTAGTTCCAGAAATGGGGAAGTGGTTGTATAATTGGAAAGAAAGAGAAGAAAAAAAAAAAGAAACGAGAGATGTAGAGTTAAAATTGTCAGAACTTGATTAGTGATCAGATGAATAAGGATAATCAATAATACTAAATTTGACAGTGTAAGGATGGGTTTTTGTAAAGAGCAGAGGGAACCAAAGGGAGAAGAAGGCAGTTGTGGACAATTGCTGACAGTTGAGACCAGCAGAGGATTCTGGGATTTTCTCCAAGGAAGAGGAGAGAGGAGAGGTCTTTGGGCGGAGGCCTGGGAAGAGGGAGATGGTGGACATTCCAGCTTAGATCCAGTCCTAAGGGATTCCTGAGGATCTTTATTTTGGAAATTGAGACTCTGATTCCCTGAGAAAAGCCATTCCATCAAATCTAACCCATCAAGATTTCAACCATCAAGTAAGATAAGTTTGGGATTCCATTTTGGGAGCAATCTCTTAGTCTCCTTCACCCATTACCCAACCTTGCTTAGAGACCCCTTTCAGTCAAAACTTACAATTGTAGAAAAGGATAGAAACAGAAATACAGAAATAGAAATAGAAGGAGAAGGTGTGAGGGGAGAAGCTTAGGAGTGGGAACCACTATAGTTCCCAACTAAGTGATGGACCCCATTGGAATAGGGAAGAGGGCACTCTCAAATCCCTCTGCCCTTCACCCCTTCCCCAATCCCTGATTTGTGAATAATAAAAAGCCATTCTAAAATCAGATAGCATTCCAGAGTGCCTGAGAGGCAACAAGGGAGAGGGAAACCACTGCTTTGAAGCCAGACTACCCTCTGTGAAATTAACTCATTGGGGGGTAGGTTTGTGTGAACCCCATCCTTATTCAGGATCAGATTGGGGTACCACATGCCTCCTCTTGTAGGGAAGCCTTGCCCCATCTCCTGTGGAGTGGTATGACCATCCAGGTCACCCAGTTTCGGAGTGGCAGCCCCTTAAAGTCTCTTAGTGTATATTTGACCCCAGGGGAGTGCTGGAAGAGAGACTTACCACATAGACTTTATCTCCCTTCTATCAAACAACCATTATTGGCACCCTTTTTATTGTTACAACAGGTAAAATAGTCCTTAGTGGACAGTTAGGGAAACCCATATATGAAATGAGACACCCTAATAACAAAGTCTACCAGTTATCAATCATTCTCTTCTAAAATATTCCAAGAATATTGAAACTACTGCCTCATGAAACAACCCATTACACTTTAAGTATATTCTGCTTCTTACAAAATGTATCCTGGCATCAAGATGAAATTGATCTTTACCCATTATTCCTGCTCCTTATTTTATTCTCTGCAGTGTGAAAGGGAATTTTTTTATCTGAACTTTATCAAGTACTTGAAATATTCCACCCTTTTAACTTAGTGAGCAACTTGATCATTTTGATAAAAGTTCACAACCTCAGAGGCCCGGAGGTGGATCCCACAGACACTGTTCCCCAGGCAGTGCCAGGTAAATTAATAAACTATGATTGGTTCCTGAGATGTGATAGACCAGCCCACAGTGAAAGGAATTAGAAACCAAAGAGACAGAAAGGGATATGGAAAGTAATGCTTATAAAAGCCAGCTGAGGGCATTCTAATTCATTCTGTTGTGAAGGTGGCTCTTGCTGAAAGAGGCTCGAGGAGTTTGGCTTTGGTGATTCGCTTGGGTTGAGGAAACACTGGCCTTTTGGCTCTTCTCCTGTCTATGGTGGGACACTCTCTTGGATTCAGACTTGGGGAATTTAGCCAGGCAATATTTTCTACCTCCTTCCTATATTTCCCCCTTTAGTATGTCTACCTAGCTGTAATAAAGCTACTAAAGCTACTAACAGCCTCGTGACTTGAGTTATTTTTATAAATGGCAACCACAACCATTTTTAAAGTTCTTATATTTGTCAAATTAATTTTAATTACTATAGCAGCAAAATAGAACTGATCTAACTTCTCTATGATAAATTTTCAAATAAATAAATAACTGAAGATAAGTATTATGTTTGTGTTGAGTCTTCTCCTATGGCTCAAAATGCCCATTTTGTTTATCATGGACTTAAGCCTATTTACCATCTTGGATGTCTTCAAAAGGACCCTCTCTAACTTACAGATGACCTTCTTAAACAATGGTCACCAGAACTAAACAAAAAAACTATGTAAGAGATCTGATAACATCAGAATACAGTGGGACTATCTCCCCTCTATTCCTGTAAAATATATTTCTCCAAATGCACTCTAAGACAATATTGCACTTGCACACACACAAACACACAACAAACACACGCATACATACATGTCACCAAATAACATTGCTGAAACATATTGGGTTTGCAGTTCAGCAAAACTCCCAATTATTTTTCAATCAAATTGCTCTCTAAAGAGTAATACCCACTCTTTGTTGAAGTTATTTTTATAGTCATGCAAGAGTTGATTTTTTTTATGTTGAATTGCATCATATTAAATACAACCTAGTTTTCTAGTCTGCCATGATTGTTTCTGCAAGATACTATGTTAGGCACTAGAGACAAATATAAAAATTGAAACAGTCTAGATTGCCAAGAAGTTTCCATTCTAATAGGATAGACAACAAATACATATACATATATGTATATATGAATAAATATAAAAAGAATAATTGCCAAGTTCTGAAAATCAGAAAAGAGAGACAGAGAGAGAGAGAGAAGAGTACACTAGCATTTTCAGTAGAAGAGGATCATTCTATGAAAGGGCTTATATAGGAGAAGGTGATTATTGATGGAAAAGGTAATCTATGAGATGGAGATGTTGAAGTAGTGCATTTGAGTCCTGGGGGATAACTCATGCAAAGGTACAGAGAAGAAAGATGGAGTGTTGTCATTTGTGAGGAACAGAGAAAAAGGCATCTGACTGGAGTGCAGTGTAAAGATAAGAAATAACGTACAATAAGACCATGTATTTTAAATAAGCCAGAGATTTTAATGACCAGGAGCTAAAAAGAGAAATTCTTACTTTAGTCTATAGACAAAAGGAAGCCACTAGAATTTATTGAGTAGGGTAAATAAGATGATCAAATTTCTGCTTAAGGATAATTAATTTGGCAGCTATGAAAAGGGTGGACTGTAGTGGGAAGAAAATTGAGGCATAGAGATCAACTAGGAAGTCAATGCAATAATCTAGATAAGAGGTAATAGGGGTCTAAAGATGTGAGAAGAAAAAAGTGAGCCAATGGAAGAGATATTATAATGGTATAAAAGATAAGATTTGACAACTGATTGTAGATATAGAGTGAGGGAAGGTGAAAAGTAGATGTTAAGGCTGATGTTATGAACATGATGTACTAAAATTATGGTGGGTGCCATTGAAGGAAGTAGAAAAGTTTGGAAGAAAGTTAGGTTTAGTAGGAAAAGGAGTTGGGTTTTGGACATTTTAAATTTGAGGTATCTTCTGGATATACAGTCCAGTAGGCACTGGAAAGCTCAAAACAACCAGGATAGAAACATATCATGAAAACACAGACAGCAGAGACAATGTGACAATGAGCTATTATTAAATGCTCTAGAGAGGTCAAGAAGGATGAAGACAGAAATGTTCATTAAAGTTGTCAGTCTCTAGGTCATGAATAACTTTGGAGAGAAATTTCAGTTGAATAATGAAGTCAGAAACTAGAATAAAAAGGACTGGGTAATATGTGAGAGGAAAGTGGAGGCAATGAGTGAAAGCAATTGCTTTTTAGCAAATTTGTTTAAGAGAGAAGATATAGTACAATGGTTTGAGGGGAGAATAGGATCTAGTCATCTTAAAAAAGTAATATAGTTTAAATATTAGAGAGATGAAGGTGATGATTTAGGAGGTAGTGGCTGGAAAAAAATGGTAGGAGATAAGATAATAAAAAGATATACAATTGAAATAAATTCCAAAATATTAACTACAAATTTTATGTAAGGAACATGAAAACAAAGTCAACATCAATACATATGACCTGACAAAATGATTATTAAGCGATTTAAAATAAAAAATAAGAAAAGAATAGCCAATTTGCTATAGTTTGACATAATTTTGAGGCCTAAAGAAAGACTTTGAAACATTGATTACCTCTCTAACCTCATTAAACAAGTAGACTAAGGCAGAAAACATAATTTTGATGAAGCCTTAGTAATTAATTAGATTGTAAAATAAACTATCATGCATTCTGTTTAAGGATAACTTGAAATAAATGATTATATAAAACTTTATTCTGATTGCAAGAATATATGTAGTTCCATTTTCTGGGTAATAATGTATATCAGGTCTAAAGTTTAATATGTACAAATAATGTTAGTATCAAAATGGCACAAGGCTAATAATTTACATTTTATTAGGTTACTTTGGGGCAGCTATCTTTGTTTTGCAAAATCCTAATAAGCTTTTTCCTTGTCTCTTGTCTTTCTATTATTGCCATTTCAGAATTTACATGCTAATTAGAACCAGTATATGCTAATTAGTTTTCTCTTATATTTCTTTGTGAGAGACAGTATTTTGTGCTTGCCTAATCATTACTGTAGGATTAATGGGTGAAATGATGATAATATGAGATCATCCATTCTCTTTTCAATAATCCCCATGTTTACATTTATACTACATAGTATATAATTTTCAGCATGAGAATAACAATTTTCCACAACACAGTTCTTATATCTTGTAGAAAACTGTATTTCTAAGAATAGCTTAATATAACTATAATTACTTGTTGCATCATTCCTGCTATATAATTAGCTATTGAAAAAAATACAAGATGGGTTTGGTAAATATTTTTTACAAGATTAGCCATGCCAAATGTTTAGCATTCTGTGCTTAACTGATTACTGGAGTTTGAGATTGCAAAGGACTTTAAATTTTAGGATTTTTACATTTTGTTCTTCTGTAATAGAGAGTCACTGAAGGATCTGTTTGGGCATAGGAGGAATCTTTTAATTTCAAGATCTTTATTGAGGTCCTGAAGCTTTGGAGTGACCCAGACCAGACATTTTTTCATAAAAAAATTAAATTGAAACTACTGTCATTTTATCTTCCTAAAGGAAGTTGAAGTTAGCTCATCTTGAAAAGATGAAGAAAATGTGTTAGTTGTATCAACAGGAATAATGCATACAGGAAGAGAACGATGTATAAGAAATGTATGACTTCTTATCTTTTATGTCCTTTAAACTTATTCATTTCATTTCATTAAGAGAGTAGGTCCATATCTATTTAGTAGTCACTAAATTAGTTGTGATTGCATCAACCATCTTTACCACTGTGGTCATATCAATCATTAAAGAGAAGTTGATCACAACCTTTCAGTGAGTATCTTCAATAGATAAGACCATTCAAAACCATGGATTCATTCAATATATAGTGGTTTAATAGATACCATGTGGTGAGATGCCAAATAAAGGCTTGCTTTGCATTCCAGTTCTTTTGCTCTTTACTAATAAAAGTATCTTTAAAGCATTCTGATCATTTAATTGATGAAAATTAATTTCTATTAGTCTTCCAGTGACATTTTATTGCTTCATACTTCTATTTAAATAGCTTTAAAATATGCTTATTTCTACAACCACAAAATTCATAATTAAGAATGGCTTAATGTAAGTCACATGGGTTCTTTACCTGCTCTATATGGTGGTATTCTAAGATGGTAAGTTTACAGAGCAAGTGGGAAGGAAGAGAAAAGAGGAGGTGTCAGCTGTGTGTTTAGTTTAAGTGTAGCTTTGTTCTGATAGTAACATGATTTCTCATACCATCTAGTGACTCATTTTACTTTGTTCCACACTGCTTATGTTGCTCCCTCTACACATCACATTCTTTGAAGACTCCTATCATCAAGTAGAATCCCATTTAATGGCTACCAAGCTGAGTCAACTAGGTAGATTATAATGGAAAGAGTGCTATATTTGGAGTTGGGAAGACTTCATTATGAACCATGACTCAGACACTAATTAACTGTGATCTTTCTTAGAATTTATTTAATAATTTAATTTCTTAAACTAATTTAACTTCTTAGAACTCTAAGCTAGTTGTGTCAAACTCAAATAGAAATTGGAGCTATTCATACATATATAAGAATCCCTTCATGCTACATCTTTTTTATTGTATTTTCATTTAATTTCTTAAATAATTTGGACACACAATAGAGAATATTGCAGGTTGCATGTGCTGGTGGACAATCTACCCTTTGATTATAATTGAAGTATTCTACATTGATAGAAAGGCTAACCTTACCTGACAGTCCCCCAAACTAATTAAACCATAAATCCCATCTCTATATCCTATATGTAATACATGCTATGTAGCCCTTTGTATTTAGTAAACTATCACTTAGACAAATTATTTGAGATGATCTTAAAGATTAAAGTTTAAATTATAACCCTTCTATAGTTTAGCAAAATAAACACCTGTTTCTGTCTGCAATCCTGAATCAGCCTGCCTGATTTGAAGTAGAACTTCACTGCAAAGTTGCTCTTTATATCCTTTCTCTATGGATGATAAGGTAAATCATGATTTCCATCGATCTTTAACAATATGATGGCAAATAGGTGAAACAAAATGGGGCTGGTCAAGATGGGGGTCATGAAAAAGAAAAGGCTAGCAGAAAGTTTGTCAAAGCAGTTCACTAAGAGACTTGATCACAAGAGTTACCAACAACAAAGAAAACTGAGGACTAAGGTTCTTGCTTATAGAACAAACAGAATTTTTACAGTAAGATAAAGCATGTGCACTATGTGACTTTCTTTTAAAAATGCAAGTTGGTTCCTCTTGTAGACAAGAATGTTACAGGCTTTAAAAGAGTAACTATGATTGATATTCACTAAGAAAACTGATATTGCCAGAATGTACCTCAAAAGAACATAAGCTCTTATTTTCCTTAACACAGTTTAGTAGGTATTTAGTAATTTTTTAAGTTGAATCAAATTGAATCAATTTTCTAGAAATTATGGAATACTAGGTAAGAAATAGAAGAAAATGGTCATGTATAGAGCTTCAGTCATTGCTGTTGAATGAAGGTAGGACCTTCAGGAGAGAAAAATGTATTTGAGAAGAGAACAACTAGTTAAGAAAATGGCAGAAGATTTGGATGTCTGGAGAATGGTTTTAAATTAAGGAATAATAGTCAAGGGAGAGAATAAGGTCATAGTAGAGTGCTGGGTCAGAGTCATAAAGACCTGAGCTAAAAGTCCTGTCTCTAACACGTACTGGTTATTTAATGTCATAACTTTTCAGTAAAAGCATTCCACCCTCAACTTCATGGCTGCATGACTCATTGGTAATTTGGATACCAGTCTGCACTGTTGGAGATTTTGTATTTGCCTTTGATTAGCTCTCTGATTTCATTACTTTTAAATTTTTTCAGAGGAACTTCTTGTATACATCCAAACAACTCTTCTGGAGCTTATGGTCTTGGAGATTTGCCTGGTGGCAATGACAGGTGAAGTGATTGTGCTGGAATGGATTAAGTATGTATGACCAGAAGTTAAAGCTATTTAGTACTAGCTAAGAGATCCTGAACAAATTTGCTAATCATCCTGGCCTCAGTTTCCTCATTTATATAAAGAGTTAGGTTGGAATGATCTAAGTTGTATATGAGTTGTTGCTATGTTAGGAGCAGATTCTTCTTCTGTTCTCTCCTCCCTGATAAAGGGACTGAAGCTAAGTTGAACCTTTCTTTCCCAGGCCTTTCTTATCTTTTAGATGTATATGCAAAAGGCCAGGGATGGAAGTTGGGAGAAAGATTGTGATTTAAAGGATGATCTTTTCTCAGCTAATGCCCTCTGCTCTCTACTTCCTCTCTTTAATCAACCATAAATCATAATGATTTGGTCACTTTTAGCCTAGGTATAAAATAAAAACACCCTCTAGTTCATATGGCCCTTTATTCTGAAGTTTTATTAAATTCATCTAAGTGAAAACTGAACAGCAAAATCATCATAGCTAAGTGTCTCAAGTTAGGAACATTTCTCACATTAAGACAAAGCTAGTTTCTCCATCTGAATTTAAATTTATATTTATCACTAGTTCATCTCTTGTCTTTTTTTATGTTTAAGAACAAAATCAAGATATAGGAAATGTTTGGTAAAATGAGAGAATATGTTAGAATAAGAAATGTTAGATAGTTCTAGAGAAAAGAAGTTGAAGAAAAGACATTTTTAAAAAATTCCTTCAGTCCTTAAAATGATGAGTTATCAAACATCTTCAACCTAAATCTGCTTCAAAATACCTATGGGAGGTTGATGAATCTCTTCAAACTCTCTCCTCTGCAATACCTTAGCCCCTCCCTTTCAATTTTTTTCAGTCTCTCCTCTCTTCCATCACGTCCCTTGTGCTACAAATTCCTTCTGGATAAGTTTGTAAAGTGCTAGAAGAGTCTGGGGATGCTTTCTCTCTAATATGCTGTGATTGCTCAATTCTTACAGCCTGCAATACTTCCTCTCTGTCTGTTTCTAAGATTGTGGACATCCTTTAAAGACCTCTCAGACATGAATCAAGTCTGTCTTGTGGCTCAAAGGTCCCAAAATGTTCTCTGGACTGAGAAGGAAGTACTTGTCCTTTTGAATTACAACTCATAGGATACTGTTAAATTCTGAAAACACCCATCTCTCTGTCTCTGTCTCTGTCTGTCTCTCATACACACACACATTCACATCTCACAATCAAACATACACATATATATGTTTATCAGTGTATATGTATGCACATATAAATTCATATACATATATATATATATATATGCATATATATATATATACACACACACACATCCACACACATACATATAATCCTTTTTTACATGTAGATGGTTTTTTGGGGAGAGAGGGGGTATGCTGAAATGTTTAAATTCATATAAAGCCAAAACCAGGGCTGGAGAAAAAAAGGCTTAAAAGAGCTGCCTATCTAATATTTCAGAATATTCTATATCTATTATGAGAAAGAGATGAATCTGTCTGATTCACAAGTAGGAAAAGGGAGAAAGTTATAACTTGCCTTTAAAAAGTTAGGTTCTTCAT
>NC_058132.1:565059994-565168517 GCF_016433145.1 Gracilinanus agilis | reverse complement strand
AAAAAAAAAAAAAAGAAACTTCCTAGCTATGTGATCTTGGACAAGTCATTTAGCCCAAATTGCCAAACCCTTACTGCTTTTCTGCCTTGGAACTGATACCTAGCATTGATTCTAAGGCATCAGGTAAGGGTTTATTATTTTTTTAAAAGAATGTTTGAAAGGAAATATTTAAATTAGTCCAGGATAATTTAAGGGAGTAGAAGACTAGTAATAATGAGGAAGAATCAGGAAGGGCTTTCTGTAGGAGATTACATATCAGCTAAACATTAAAGGAAGGTAGGGATTCTAAGAATTCAAGGTTAGCTGGGTATGCATACCAGGAGCAGTGAATAGACAAATCAAAAACCCAGATAACAGGAGATGCAGTGCTAAGTTCTGGGAACAGAAAATTGGCCAATATGGCTGGAATGTAAAATTTGAAGGTAAAACCCAGCCCATGCGTGAAATATAGATTTCTTAGAGCTAAAGTTGGCTCCACTCAAAATTTTGCATGGTTGTCTAATGTTACATATCCTATGTAGTTATCAACCAGAAAACCAAGTCATTTGCCTTGCCACTTGAATCAGAGCTCCAGAGACGATGCTCTTTTTTTCTTGGAGGAGTGAATTCATTGAACCCCTCCCCACTAGGTCTGAGTAATTCTGATTGGTGAGTGAATACAAATTCACCCAACTTATTATAAGCAACCATAGACCATATTTCATATTCTGGTCAATCACATATAAGAATGTGATTCCAATCATGAGCTCTGTGATTCTTTTCTTTTTTTAATTTTTTTAAATTTATTTTTTAGAAAAGTTAACATGGTTACATGATTCATGCTCTTACTTTCCCCTTCATCCCCCCACTACCCCCTCCACCATAGTTGATGCGCATTTCCACTGGTTTTGTCATGTGTCCTTGATCAAGACCTATTTCCAAATTGTTGATAGTTGCATTGGTGTGGTAGTTTCGAGTCTACATCCCCAATCATGTCCGCCTCAACCCATGTGTTCAAGCAGTTGTTTTTCCTCTGTGTTTCCACTCCTGCAGTTCTTCCTCTGAATGTGGGTAGTGTTCTTTACCATATATCCCTCAGAATTGTCCTGGGTCATTGTATTGCTGCTGGTACAGAAGTCCATTACATTCGATTTTACCACAGTGTATTGGTCTCTGTGTACAATATTCTTCTGGTTCTACGCCTTTCACTCCGCATCAATTCCTGGAGGTCATTCCAGTTCACATGGAATTCCTCCAGTTTATTATTCCTTTGAGCACAATAGTATTCCATCTCCAACAGATACCACAATTTGTTCAGCCATTCCCCAATTAGAGGGCATCCCCTCATTTTCCAGTTTTTTGCCACCACAAAAATGTGATTATAAATATTTTTGTACAAGTCTGTTTATCTATGATCTCTTTGGGGTACAAACCCAACAATGGTATGGCTGGATCAAAGGGTAGGCATCTGTGATTCTTTAGACAGAGATTCCCTTTCCTACCCCCTAGCAAAGTACATGATTCAAGTTTTCTGAAGACATTATTGAGAGTGCTTTTTTTCCCCTTTAAGACATCATATTTCTGAGTTAACTGATATTTAAATAATATCAGAATGGTAAAACCTTTTTACTGTAATTTGCACTCTTGATCAATATATACCTGTGTCTTACAGTTGCTGATATAAGAATTTTCTTTTTGTCCACAAATGAAAGGATCCTTTTTAACAAGCTTTTCTCCAAGGTCACAATTATGTTGGTGTTAGATCACTTCTGACCCCTAGAGAAGTGTGGTTCTATCAAGATACATCACTGGAATTCCAAAGAACACTTAGCTTTTTTTCCTTTATATATGTCATCTGAACTGCACCAAAAATTTGAGCAAAACATAAGCAAGGACTTATAATATATGAGTGAATATAGAAGAATGGCATGTTTTATTTTTCCTATGCTCCATTCTCAAAGAAGCAAGTAACTCTTCCTCCTTGCCAAGGCCAATATATCTGCTGGAGCACTTGATTCCATCTCTGCTTGTCTCCTGTGGTCTTGCTTAACTTGCAATCAGTTTACTATTCATTACTTTATGCTGTCTCTTTACTGATTCATTATTTAAAATTAAATTATTTAGTCTTTGTTCAAGCCTGACATTTATTCATATATTATTGATTATGCTTTTTTATTGTGTTATGATCCACATGGATGTGTTTAATATTTCTGACCTTTAGCATTTATTTGTCTTTTATGTCCTAGCACATTGTCAATTTTTGTAAAGGTGTCATGGAATGCTGAAAAGAAGTGTATACTTTAAGAATATCATTCAGTAATCTTCCAAGGTGAATCATGTCTATTATTCTGTTATTCAGTCCTGATCCACAACTCCTTTTATACTTATATTTATGTTAGATTTTACCCAAATGTAAAAGAAGTATATTGAAGTTTACAGTAGTCATCAAATGATTCCCTAGGTCCTGTTGAAATTCAGTTATCTTTCAATTAAGCGTTTAAGTGTTGTTTTTCATCCCTTCCTAATAATCTGGAGGACTGTGGTGGAATCATCATTGAAGGTCTATATTCTGCTAGTGTGGCTATTGAATTCTCTTGATGACTGTCTATTTTATCTCTTTGAGACAGTAGCCACCATAACCACCACTCCAAACAATGAGATTATGACATTGTACCTAGGGCTAAAGAGTATAAAGGTAAAGAGATAAGCTTTTGCTAGCTGTAATGGACAGGAGGTGGTTAGAAACAGTATTTGGTTATTATCTGCCCCAAGTGGGCACTCAGTTTACTCAGAGGTAGAAACAAGATCCTGAAAATGAGGACTTGGGTCATGTGCCATAGGATAAGCAGAATATATTGCCTATGTTTCAATCGTTGCTATTTTATTTATTCACATTTGCTCCCCTTAAAAATGAGATGTGAATAAATATTATCTTATATCTCTTTCTAGGAGTTGTTGTAGGCAAACTTATAAAATAAGATAAATAGAAAGATTTCAGTGTAGACAGAAAGATTGCAAAGCAGGGTGGCATGAGCTGAACATTCTGGGAAACCTTAGAATACAGCAGTGTGTGTGACACAGAGCTCTGGGACAGTTGGCTGCAACTGAGGAGTAAGTCTTTCTTTGAACTCCCGAAAGCATCACCAGGATACCATCTACTCTGTGGGCAAGTGCAAGCTGGAGATTGGGTTTACAGTTTTGCAGGGTGGAGCTTCATTTCTCTACCAGCTTACTGTTTGCGACCTACTGGAATTACTGCCTGATTATCATCTGAGACCTTGGGACATCTGAGACCACTGCTGGAGGGACAAGCATCCAGGAATAAGACTCCAATTATTCCATTCTGCTTGAATCTTAATAGTTTGATTCAGTGTAGAAATCCGTTTCCTTTGTCTCTGATCCTTGTCCATAGTTAACCCAGTTAAGGAATCCTGGTTCCCATCTCCCTAATTATTTACCTTAATGAACCCTTGTTTTTGTTTCCTGTCTGTTCTCCTTAACCTAGAAGAGCCCTATTTAAGATATATAAGTTCTCATTTTAATTCCCCAGCTCGCTGGAGACTGGATCACTGTAGTAACTGAATAACTGCCATTTCTCTATCTTGCTGTTACCCACTTTCTCAAGTCCTTACCCATCTTCAAGGCCTGAGTTAGTGAATGGTAATTACTTTAAGATATAGTTACAAGGCACTCATTTAGTGTATTTTAGTTGTCCTAAATTCAGTTAATCTAAGGAAGTCAGTAACAGTTCCACTTATTTCTGTTGGCAACCTCAGATGGGAGGCTCAGCAGCAGACTGAGCTCCACATTCTATTTCATCTCCTCATTGGTTGGTTGAGACTTGAACATTCTAAATCAATAGGTGAAGACTACTCCCCCACTGAGTCCACTGAAAAAATATCTCCTAAGTTCTTTACTACTCCTGGACATTTAAAAGTCTCAGGAAAAGGGATTTTGACCATTTTCCTTGCTGTTTTTTCCTCTCTAGTGTATTTTTCATACCTGGTTGTTTTTTGTTTTTTTTTGGTGGGTTGTGGTTATTGTTGTTAAATATTGTATTATGGGTGGTATGGTGCTTCTGAATTGGGCCTCATAAAGAGATGGCCCAAGTTCCTCAGGTGTTATAAGGACCTAAATTGAGTAAGGATTAGAAGCCAAAGTGAGCACCAAGGTTGACATAGTAAACACAAAGTCCCCAAATATTTGTAGCTCAACTAATCACTAGTTCCCACCTATAGTTCCTAAGACTAGGTGACTATGTGAGGAGCTGTGAACTGAATCCCACAGCTTCTCTGGCTATTTGTCTTGGGATTAAGTTGATAGATAGATGTTAGGATTGATTGGATAAACTTTAATGATAAAGATGGATGTTGATGATGAATAGATAACACAGTTGACTGGGACTTAACTAAAGTATTCCCTTTACCCTTTGGATGCAATACTATTAGACTGATCTTTAAGATAATAACAGCCTTCACCTAAATAGATTTTAAGAATTTAATTATAATAAACTCAGGGAAAGGGATCAAGGTTGAGGAATGAGGTGTTGGGAATCTATGCTAGACTATAGGTAATAGAGATGGTCAATTGAAAATCAGGTTGTGTCAGTTGGCTGGAGAGGTTCCTCTCCCTCTTGGCCCTAGTCAGGCTGGTAACTTGGCCCTGACCAGGTGGTGTGAGTTTGATGATGTTCTTCTTGATAATCAGATAGTTGGTATATATTTCATACCTCTATTCCAAAATTGGTGATGTGGTAATCAATGAAACAGGATTAGAAACAGGATAAAAGTAAATTAAGCAGGTTGCTTGACCTACCCATCCAGCCACCCGGGGTCCCCTTCTCACAACTGAGAAAAAGTTCAATTTAGGTTTTGCCTTTTTATAGTGCTGGCAGCAACTGCCTCTTGCCCCTTGGCTCATGGCATCTGGGTAAGTTCCAAGTTCTAAACTCTTAGATGTCATTCATCCTGGTCTCCATTTTCTTCTCAGAAATTAATATTACACTTGTTGTGTACCTTTATAAGCCAATCCAATGTGACATCATAACATTACTGTTAGTGTAACACCTAGTTTATTTGTGATACAGATACTGGCTAGAGTGATCATGGAGGATGTGATGGGCTTATGTGTATATTATTTGTGGCAATTGTTATGGGGTATCCCTTATGTGATTTTTAAAGGAATTCCTAAATATATTAAGTACTTTATAAATGTAGAGGTGGCTAAATCAATCTGGGAAACTACTGTGTTAGACATAGTGGCACACACACTTGTGTTACTATTGTGTTTCTATTTGCCATATCGAATAAGATAGATTTCTTCTTGTATGGCGTATAAGGTAAAGATCATAGTCGCTTGGTGGTGCAGAGAATCAGAAGTGAAATTGATGTTGAGGTTATAGCAAATCCAAATACAAAATATGGAGCTGCATATACACCAGCAACAGAACCAAGGCTATGGCTGTGCACAATAATGGTAAAAATCCTGATGTGGCTTTTGGGGAAACAAGGGCAGAAAAAGAACAAAAGGCTCAAGATACCGGTGATACCCCAGTTACTCTTTGTCCTTTACAAGACCTCCCAGTGGTTAGAGATGAAGGAAACTTCCACGTGAAGCAACATACTCAATTCAGGCTTGAGGATATTGAATTTATTCAAAGAAAAGCCCCAAAATTCTATGACGATCCTGGGAAATTTATAAAAATCTTAAGATCAGTGGTAAAGACCTTCAATCCTGATTTTAACAATTTTTGGTTTCTCTTTGGAGAATTATTATCCAAAAATGATAGGCAAAATTTTATAGAAAAGACTAGGAATACTCAGGGCCTAACACCATGGCCTGAGAATTGGGAAGAGCTGGATTTAAATTCAGTGCCCATCTACTAAATGCTGAAACAGGCAAGAAAATATTTTATAAAGGTATTAGAGAACAACTCCCAGTGACCAAATGCATGGTCTAAATTTGAGAAGGTCAGGCAGACAGATCAAGCAACACTGGCAACTTTTCTTGACTGAATCATTGAGGAAGTAGAGGTATATTTAGGCTTGGATATATTAAATGATACCACCATAGACCATGTGAAATGAATTTTTGTTAAAAATGCTGTTCCCCAGGTGAGGAAGTTTTTCAGTGATAATTGTCCAGATTTGGAATTTTTTACCTTGGAGGAATTAAAGAAAAAGGCTACATATGTATTTGCCCAGGAGAAAGATAAGATAAATGACAAGAAAGGTGCAATAATAGTCTCTGAAAGCAACTTAGTGAGGCTAATGGCAAAGCCAATGAAAAAGAGATCAATGACATCAAGGCTGTGGCTGCATTAAGGGCATATGAGATGAAGAATAACAACTATAGAAGTACTGCCAGTGCAAACACTAGATACCAAGGGCCTAGAAGGTGTTACCTATGCAACAAGTTTGGGCACCTCATGAGACAATGTAGATTCAGAGGACAATTTGACAGGCAAAGATATAATAGTAATAGGAATTATAGGTATAATAGCAATAATTATGGATATAGAAGAGGTAATTGGAATAATAATAATGGGAATTTTTGATATGGGTACAATCAACAGAATGGTTTCCAGTGTGTAAGGGGGAAAAACAGTTTTTTGTGGTTCAATATATTTAAAGGTGGTTGCCAGGGGAAATTTCACCAATTTAGGAATAACCTCAAGTCAAAATTGACTTTTATGGAAGTTTATTTACAATTGAGAAGAGAGAGAGGAAATAAGGAAATAGGAATCTAACACAGTAGGTAAATTACTACGATCCTCTAATTAATCCAGGTAGGTCTAATTAACCCTCAGCTAAGAGTCAGAGGGCCAGAGGCCAATAGGTGAATGAAGCAAAGCTTCATTCACAGAGTCTATTAAAAGGAAGTTTCTTAAGAGAAGTTCAGGAAGATTCAGTCTTTAAACTCAGCAGGTGGAATTCAAAAGATATTGAAAGCAGTCTCAACAAGGTTTCAGTATTCCAGCCAGCACTCCTCCACAAACCAGAAGAGCTCCTTCACCAGCAGCCCTCTTCACCAGCAGCCCTTCTCCTTTTAAAAGGGTCACTTACGCGTCATTTCCTGTGCCTCCTCCCTGATTTGCATGTCCAATCACAATGGATGCTTCTCATAGTAATGCCTAGGGGGCAGTCAGTTAATTCTGATTTGTCACCCACTCTAGCACATGTGGGTTACAGACCTCCCAGAACTGGAGGTGCTCTCAGCTTTGGTGATTAAATCTAAAGATGGGCAGTGTAGACTTAATGTAATTATCACAAGTGTCAGAATGCCTGTTGCCAGGATATGCAAGCATCCAATATGAAAACAATGCAAGATTTTATTAGAACTGGTATACAATCAAAATATAGCCAAGTTGTGTCTGGGAATGGTAATCATGGTAACCAGAATGAAGGGACATCTTCATTATGAAGGTGTGCCTGAAATTCAGAAATAATTGACCAAATTGATGGGAATGAAATGAATATTGATGAAATTGTATGTGTTAAGGATAATGATCATGTAATTGTGAATAATGGTAATAGTGTATTTGGTGTTAATAATAATATAATTGGTGTTAATAGTAATTTAATTAACAATGGTAATAATTTAATCGATGTTAATGATAATTTAAAATTTTAATCAATGTAAAAGGTAATTTAAAGAGAATTAATGATAATTTAGGTGGTGCAGGTACTAAATTAACTGAAGTAAATGGTGTTATTGGTAATTTACTTAATGTTGATAGTAAATTACCCACTGCAAATAGTAATTTGTCTAATGGTAATAGTAATTTACCTCCTCTTAGTAGTAATTTAACTAGTGTTTGTAATAATTTGACTAAGACTGATAATGATTTATTTGGTATTGATAATAATTTAATTAGTATTATAAATAATAATTAGAAAAAGAAAACTTGTAAATATTGTTGGAAATTCTAGTAATTGTGTAACTAAGAAGAATAATGGAAATTGTGATTTGATTAAGGATAATTTGACTGTAAATAAGAACAATGATACAAAAATAGAGGTGAAAAGGACCAAAGGTGCAAAATACTGGGAAAATTCTGTAATTCAAGACAATGTTAACTTGGATGGACAGGAAATAGCTGAGCTTTGTTCTGATGTTACTGTTTTAGCCCCTGTGTTAGAAACTCTCCAACCTCCCAATAGCACAGAACCACATGTGTCTGTTACTATTGGAGACCAGATTTATGACCTTATGGTTGATACAGGAGCCAGTAAATCAGTCTTACAATGTTTTCCTGAGAATTGTAGAGCTGTTGGTACAATGGATGTGGTTGTTGCTGCAGGATAACTCAGAAAGTAGCTAAATTACAACCAAAATGATAACTCTTGGATCCCTCTCTGTGGAGTATCCTTTCCTTTATATGCCCAGATGTCCCATGAATCTTTTGGGCAGGGATTTGCTGTGTAAATTGTGAGCTACTATCCAATATACTGAATCTGGTGATATTTCTTTACATCTCACAGAGTAATCTTTGAAAGCCTTTCCATTGCTTTTCTTAAATTCCAACAGTAGAAAGGATGACTTAGGTAGTATCCATCCAATACCTAAGGATATACCTAAGGACTTGTAGTCAAAATCATCCACAGATGTAGGATTGCTGAAATCAGCTGCTCCAGTCAGGGTGAGGACAAAGGAAGGCCCAGTTCCTTGTGTGCCTCAATATTCCTTGACTAAGAAAGCAATGGAAGGTATAAGACCAATTGCTGAGTCCCTAATCCAACAAGGGATGATTATACCTTGCTTTTCTGAGTTCAATACACCAATTTTGCCTACAAAAATGCCAAAACTAGATGAAAATGGCCGAACTGTTTACCGACTTATCCAAGATTTGATAGTGGTAAATGATTATGTCATCAAAACTCACCTAGTTGTGCCAAGTCCAGCTGCTATAATTTCTTTCATTCCAAGTCAGGTTAGATATTTCACCATGGTAAATTTATGCTCTGCTTTTTTCTCACTACTGATTCACAAGAATTCTCAAAAGATCTTTGCTTTCACTTGGGTGAAAACATAGTGAGCATGGACTCGTCTTCCACAAGGATATACAGTCTCACCTAGCCAATTCTCTCAAATTCTAAATTGAGATCTAAAAACAATTAAGTTTAAAGAGAGTAAATTGGTGCATTTTGTGGATGACATTCTTTTAGCATCCCTAAATGCAAAGGTGTGTCTTAGAGATAGCAATATTCTTTTGATTGAGTTATATAAACAAGTACATAAAATCTCCAAGGCAAAATTATAGAGGGTTTTGCCTTGAGTGCAATGTCTTAGATTTGTGTTATCAGAGGGTTCCAGAAGTATCACTCAAAAGAGAATAGCAGATATCCAGAAATTAAGTGCACCTAACACTAAAAAACAACTTAGAGCTATTCTTAGAACTACTGGTTTCTGTAGACAATGGATTCCTGGATACAGTGAGATCACAAAATGTTTCACAGATTTGTCCAGGAATATAGAACCAGAACCTCTGAAATTAAAGCCTGAACATCGTTTAGTCTTAGATAACCTTAAAGAAGCTATTTTATCTGCCTCTGTGTTAGGAATCACAGACTATGAGGAACCTTTTCAGCTATTTGTTAATGAAACAAAAGCTATAGCTTCTTGTGTACTTACACAAACTCTAGGACAAAGTTATCATCCAATTGGATACTATAGTTGTCAACTAGATCAAATAGCTGTGGGTACAATACCTGTCTCAGGGGGGTAGCAGCAGTGGCTGTGTTAGTCCAGAAGTCAACTGGTTTAGTTTTGGGATGTCCTATAATGGTCTATTGTTCATATCAAATAGAAGCACTAATGAGGAAATTTCATACTCAAGCATATTTGACCAACGAATATCTAAGTATGAAATTATTCTCTTAGGTAGTGAGAACATCCAGTTGAAGACATATTTTTATTATTATTATTATTATTATTATTATTATTATTATTATTATTATTATCATTCCTGTTGACTCCTTAAGAGCATAGGGCCGCAACCATCTCACGCCAGCGGACTCTGTTCTGGGCAACTTCCCCCAGCTGGGCCCATGTCATTCCGACTGTTTTTGTTTCATTTTCGGCAGATCTTCGCCAGGTCTGTTTTGGTCTTCCGACTTTCCAGCACAATGCTTGTCTGGCTACATTGTCTTCCGGTTTTCGTAGCGTATGTCCTATCCATCTCCACTTACGTTTCTTTATGTCCTGACTAATGGGATACTGGATTGTTCTTTCCCAGAGACTAGCACTGGAGATCTTTTCAGGCCATCTGATGTTCAAGATGTAGCGTAGACATCTATTAACAAAGACCTAGAGTTTATTGGTGTTAGCGCTCGTCACTCTCCAGCTTTCTGATCCATATAGGAGGACGGCCTTTACGTTGGTATTGAAGATTCAGAGCACAGTGCTTTGGAGATCCAGACAGACTGTAAGGTGTTAAATGCCTGTCTGGCTTTGTTGATTCTATTTCTGATGTCCTCATCTGCTCCGCCGTCCTTACTGACTATGCTACCCAAATAGGTGAAGTGGTCCGTCTCCTTGATGTTTTCTCCCTGTAGTTGGATTGGCAGGTCCTGTCTGCTGTTGACTGTGATCACCTCGGTCTTCTTCTTGTTGACCTGTCTTCTCCGCTTCTTCAGAGAGACGTGCAAGTTTGGCTTGCACATCCTGCTGCTTGTGAGAAAGGAGACAGATGTCATCTGTGAAGTCAAGGTCCTCAAGCTGTTTGGTATGAGTCCATTGAATGCCCGTATTATTGTCCTTGGTAATTCTTCTCATGATCCAATCTATGACCATCAAGAAGATAAGGGGTGAAAGCATGCAGCCTTGCTTCACTCCGGTCTTCACTGTGAAGGGAGCCATCAGTTTCCCATTATGGATGACCTGGCAGGCAAAGTCTTCATATAACCACTGGATGATGTTGATGAGCTTTGGGGGAATCCCATAATGCTGCATCAATCTCCAGATGATGTTCCTGTCTACGCTGTCAAATGCCTTCTCGAAATCCACGAAAGTCATGTAGAGGGGGGACTGCCATTCGATGCACTGTTCGATGATGATTCTTAGGGTGACGATATGGTCGGTGCACGATCTGAGCTGACGAAACCCTGCTTGTTCTATTCTCAGCTTCTTGTCCAAGGCCTCCTTCAGTCTTTCTAAGATTACTCTGGTCAGGATTTTGCAGGGAGCAGATAGAAGCATGATTCCTCGCCAGTTGCTGCATTGGGATAGGTCATCTTTCTTGGGTAGCTTCACTAGGTAGCCTAGTTTCCAGTCTGTCGGGACTTGTTCCTGTTCCCAGATCTTCTGGAGGAGGGGTTGTAGCATCTCCGCTGACATTTCTGGGTCTGCCTTGAGTGCCTCAGGGGGGATGCCATCTGGACCTGCAGCCTTACCATTTTTCATGGTCTTGATGGCTTTGATGATCTCAACTTTGGTAGGTGGGCCCGTGTTCACCTGAAGCAGTTTGGTGGCTAGTGGTATGTCCAGAACAGTTGGTGGAGGCGGTCGGTTCAGGATTTCTTCTAAATGCTCTGCCCATTGGGCTCTCTGCCCTGCATTGCTTGTTATTGTCTTGCCAGTCTTGTCCTTCACTGGCTTGCTAAGGTTGTAATTCTTTCCCGATAGAGTTCTTGTTATTTCGTATAGCCTCTTCATGTTCCCCTGCCCAGCTGCTGTTTCTGCCTCTTTGGTCATATCGTGAATGAACTGTCTATTATCATATCTTGTGCTCTTCTTGACTTGACGGTTAATTTCCCAGTACTGTGTTTGAAGTTCTTCTTGTGGTGCAGATGTGGCCTTGGACCACCAACTCCTGGTGGCAACTTTTAGAACCAAGTTGAAATCATTCAATGACCTTTCAGGCAGATTACACCACAAGTACAATGTGCAAGATCTAAAGACCAGAGAGGAAAAAGAAGCATTCAATTGCGAAATCAAGAACAAGTTCGCGGCCTTGACAGGACTCACGGGAGAGACAGTTGAAAACCACTGGACCAAACTCCAGCAGACCTGGAAGACCACCTGCGCAGAAGTCCTGAAGACATATAGTATATTAAATCCAGCTACTCTTCTTCCTGATTTACCTAAGAATGGTGACATATTTCATGAATATGTTGGTGTAGTAGATCTTGTGGATATGACTAGGATGGATTTAAAAGACACTCCACTCAAAAAACCAGACTTGGTACTATTCACAGATGGATCATCATATTTGTGTGATGAATCAGATGTACTAAATCTGTAGTCGTCACAGAATTTGAGAAACTGTGGTATGGCTCATTACCTAGGGCACAGGTATCTTATTGCACAGGGTATGGAAGTAGTGGCATTGAAGCAAGACTGTCTTCTAGCTGAAGGTAAAAGTCCAAATATTTACACTGACTTGATGTGTGTTCTCTGTTTGCCATGCAACAGAAAAGATCTGGAAACAATGAGGTTTTATTACTGCATCAGGAAAAGCAACAGCACATGCAGGAATAATAAGTGAGTTGTTAGAAGCAATCCAAAAGCCTAAACAGCTGGCAGTAATCAATTGCCAGAGTTATACTAGTGGTCGAGATTCAATCTCTAAAGGTAATCATAGGGCTGATATCACTGCTAAATATGCTGTTCAGGAAGCTCCATTTAATTAATAAATTTAACATCTATTGATTCTGAAGATCTAGAAAAAAACTTTTGTAGACTCAGATATCCAGAAATGGAAGGATAAATTTGGAGCTAGGAAAGAACATGGGATATGAATTACTGATACAGGAAGACCATTGTTATCAAAAGACTTATATACCTATTTGCGTCAAGCCATCCACACAAAAGATCATTTTGGTATACAAGCTGTTATAGATTCCATCAGGAGACAATGGGTTGTGCCAGGAATGAATAATGTTGCAAATAAGATCTGTAATAGTTGTTCAGTCTGCCAAAATTTCAAAGTGCATTCAGAAAGAAAGGTTTGGGTGGTAGACCTTTAGCATACTGTCCATTCGAGAGTTTACAGATTGATTGCCTCTATATGGCTAAAGCTGGAAGATAAAAGTATTATCTTGTGATTGTTGATAGACTAACTAAGTGGCCTGAAGCTTTTCCATCAAATACCAACACAGCAAGCTTTGTGCTGAAAGTGTTACTCAAGGAAGTTATGCCTAGGTTCTGTGTACCATTAACTATAGATTTGGATAAGGGATCTCATTTCACTCAGGATATCCTTAGAAGAGTCTATAAGAATCTAGGAATAACACCTAAATATCATGTTTCTTAACATCCACAAAGTTCAGGTCAGGTGGAGTGTATGAATAGGGAACTTTAGACTATGGTTGGGAAACTCTGTGCTGAAACTCATCTCAAAAGGTCAGATATTCTTCCCATAGCTTTGTTTTACCTACATACAAGACCAAGAGTGGATTTACATATATCATCATATGAGATGCTCTTTGGACATGCTCTTTGGACACTACAAGCAAAGACTTGTAAGGCTGTTTATGCATCCCTTTTAGGGAGGTGACTGCCAAATTGCTTCATATTTAAGTGCTTTACAGCAGAGCCTAAGAGAATTAATTACAGGATATGGGACTATTAGTTCAATCTGGTTATTTGAATTATTCTCTTCAAAATTTTCAACCAGGTGATATGGTCTATGTGAAAAATTTTGCCAAAACATTGGAAACAGAACAAAGTTGTATAGGTCCTTATACAGTTGTATTAGTTTCACTATCTTCAGTAAAGGTATTAGGTAGAGTTTCATGGTATCATTGTTCTCATATTAAATTAGCACATGGTATAAATGATGAAAATTTAGAAATTATTAATAATGAAGAAGAAGAAGAAAGAAAGAAAAGAGAAGAGAGACGAGAGAAGAAAGAATTGTGTAAAATTGAGATCTTCAGTCAATTTGAGTCTGCAGTCAGAAAGTTCAGTAAGGAGAGCACCATTCCAGCAGAAGAGGACATTCAGATGGAAGAGGACATGGATGAAGAGGATCCAGGATTCAGGATCAATGGACATTGTATTAAGATTGATGGACTTATAACATTGAATTCATAAAGACTTTGTTTTAAAGGAATTTCCAAAGAAGAGGATTAATCATGGACTAATGGACTAAATGGTTTGAAAGATTTTGGGTCATGTAAATAGTATCACTACATACTCATGTGCATCCAACATTACACATAACATTATCAAGAATTTCAATAGAGAAAAGGAGAAGAGGAAATTAGAGAGAAAAGATTTCCTCAAAGAATGGAACATCATAAGGAGAAAGGAGATCTGAAGGAAATATGAAGTTTTGGTATGTATCATACATCCAACAGTAACATATTGTAACACAATATAGCAAAGTAACAACGTATCAAATCAGATACATAAAAACACAAACATGTTAGGATACATTATATTCCTTATGGAATAAAACAATGTATAAATACTAACAAGATTAGAATTATCTTTAGGATAAGTAAGTACTAACAAAGGATAGTTAGTTACTAACAAAATTAGCTAGTTATTTAGTTAGACTAATATACTAATATCATAGGGATAGTTTAGAATAGTTTAGTGAGATAGGGAATAGTATTAGATTAAATTAGAGGATAAGATAAGATAAGGTACTAATGACCATTACAGTGCAAGTACAACAAACAACAAAATTGCATTACATGAAGAATATATAACATTTTACAGATCACATATCATAAAATAATGTAAATTGAAGTATAATTAAGTATAAATAGTGTATATATATTGTAATTTGTGTTATAGTGTAAGTATTGTATATATGTAAAGGGCGTACCTATGTATATTTGATATGTATATATTATGTGTACATACATGTATATCAAACCTATATTTATTATGTGTATATATTGCATGTATGTTTCATATGTATGCATATATATGTAAATTTTGTTAATAATTTTATATTGAGTTGCAAACATTTAAATGTAATTTGCATAAGGGAGTTTATGATTTTGTGTAATTTTGATGTAAATTTTATGCACTGTTGTGTTCAATGTGTATTTTCCAAAATTTTTTGCATTTGTTAAGTTAGTAGAATGTTTCTGTATTAGTATAGGAATTGCATTTGATGTTTTTGCTTGAAATTGGTGCAGATATTTCAAATTTCTTGTCATTTTTGTTAATTTTGTTGGAAATTTTGCATTGTTACTTGTTATTCTATACTTTGAACTATGTAATTATTCAATGTATTTTTCCCTTTACCTTTCTTGTTGAAATCCCTAGAATAGGGTAGAGTAAGATAGAGTAGATAGGATAAGATAGAGTTTGTATAGTTTGTTATTTTGGGTTAGAATTTTAGTTTTGTCCATAGCTCACATATATCAAAATATTGTATGGAACACTATTTTGGCTTTGTGCAAAGGGGGGACTGTTGTAGGCAAACTTATAAAATAAGATAAATAGAGAGATTTCAGTGTAGACAGAAAGATTGCCAAGCAGGGTGGCATGAACTGAACATTCTGTGAAATCTTAGAATATAGCATTGTGTGTGGCTGCAACTGAGGAGTAAGTCTGTTTTTGAACTCCCAAAGGCATCACCAAGATACCATCTACTCTGTGGGCAAGTGCAAGCTGGAGATTGGGTTTACAGTTTTGCAGGGTGGAGCTTCATTTCTCTACCAGCTCACTGTTTGCGACCTACTGGAATTACTGCCTGATTATCATCTGAGACCTTGGGACATCTGAGACCACTGCTGGAGGGACAAGCATCCAGGAGTAAGACTCCAATTATTCCATCCTGCTTGAATCTCAATAGTGTTAGATTCAGTGTAGAAATGCATTTCCCTTGTCTCTGATCCTTGTCCATAGTTAACCCAGTTAAGGAATCCTGGTTCCCATCTCCCTAATTATTTACCTTAATGGACTCTTGTTTTTGTTTCCTATCTGTTCTCCTTAACCTAGAAGAAGCCTAGTTAAGATATATAAGTTCTCATTTTAATTCCCCAGCTGGCTGGAGGCTGGCTCACTGTACTAACTGAATAACTGCCATTCTTCTGTCTTGGTGTTATCTACTTTCTCAAATCCTTACCTATTTTCAAGGGCTGAGTTAGTGAATGGTAATTACTTTAAGATATAGTTACTGGGCACTCATTTAGTGCATTTTAATCAATTGTCCTAAATTCAGTTAATCTAATGAAGTCAGTAACAGCCCACTAACTTTAGAGTCGACTTGTTCTTTATTCTTTTAGAACATTGAATATTGATTCTTTTATGGCTGTTATTTTTCCATTTATTTTGAAGTCATCGTATATATTGTGTTTCCAGCCATTCTTACTTCATTTGTGTCAATTCATGTAATCTTCCATGCTACTCTGCAATCATGATATTTATATATTTTTTGCAAATTATTATTCCATTACATTAATGTATCACAGTGTTTTAGACATTCCCCAATTAAAGGAAATCTACTTTGTTCTCCTTTATTTGCTACCAACAAATGCTTCTATAAATAATATTTGTGTTCAAATTGGGCATTTTTTATATTAATAGGATTATTGTCTAGTGATGAAATACCTGCTTATAAAGCTATAGTCATTTTCTGCTCTTTCCTAGCATAATTTCAATTAATTCTCCATTGATTATCTTAATTTCCAGACCCATCAGCAATGGCTTTCTATCTCTGTGACATGGAATATTGTAATATTTTTCCCTTTCATTTTGCTAAATGTGACCTAAAAATAAGCTTTATTTCGTTTTTGCCTTTCTCTTATTAATGATTTAGAACTTCCTCTCATATGACTGTCAATCATTTATAATTCTTGAATTGATAGTTGTTGCTCATATAATTTGACTCTTCTCTATAATCCTTTTTCACCCCTAGTTCTCTTTATTCATATCATCCTAAACAGCTTATTACCACACCCTCTGTCTATACATACTATTCCTAACTTCTATGATACTGACAACACTTTTTAAGAGTTAAAAATTGTGTAAATAGAATTAGCTCTAGCCCATTCATAGTCAAAACCCTACTCATCCTAGGCATAAAAATAATGAAATCCTCACCTCCCTTAATGGGGAGGGGGGACGAGTTACCCACATGTGACAATAAGTAACAAATCAAGAACAAGGGACTGCCCTTTGGGCAGTCCAAAATCAGTGTAGAGGCTGCCATTTGTCCACTTGAATTAGAGGTGGACCCATGGGAAGTGACGAAACACACTATCTCTTTAAGTATGCTAGTTACTTCCTGTGGAGGCAGTCCCTGCTTTGAACTTGGTGCTGAAGGATCTCAGATGAGACCTCAGGCAGCTTCTACTCTGTATTATCACAAGGGTAAGTTAGGCTGACTTCCTTGGCCTACCTAGGCCGCTTCCAAACTCTGCCTTAAGTAGGCACTAGCCTATCTGGTTGCTAGGCCTTGTGGCCTGCAGCCTAATTTATTTAGCCTTTTAACCTTCTCTCTCTGGTCCAGGCATTCGCAGGCCTGAACTAGCCTCTCCCTTCCTCTTTATTCCCATACCATTACCTTCCTAATTGTAAATAAACTGCCTAACCTGATGCTGACTTGGGTCTGATTTAATTACGGAATCAACCTGAATTGTTGATTCCTGGTGTCCACACTTTAAATACATATCTATAAAATACCTAAATTTCCCTCTTACAAGATATTATAATTACATATAGGATTATAAGCAATTTGACCTAATTGAAGATCTTACTTTTTTTTCTCTTTCTTATTTACCTCTTTATGCTTCTCTTGAATTTTGTATTTGGACATTAAATTTTATTTTTCAGTCTGGTATTTTCCTCAGGAATTCTTGAAAAATCTTCTATTTTATCAATAATCTATATTATTACCATACTTTCCCCTGAAAGAATATAGTTAGCTTTGATGGTAGGTGAATCTTGGTTATAAATCCAGTTGCCTTGTCTTCCAGAATATCAAATTCCAAGCATTCTGATCCTTCAGTGTGGAAAATGTTAGATACTGTAAAATCCAGAATCCATGATATTTGAATTGTTTCTTTCTGGTACCTTATAGTATTTTCTTCTTGGCCTGGGGGCTCTTGAACTTGGCTATAACGTTCTTGGGATTTGTCATTTGGGGATTTATTGCAGGAGCTAATCTGTGTATTCCTTCAATCTATTTTACCCTCTCATTCAAGAATACCAGGACAATTTTCTTGGATAATTTTTTTCAATATAATGTGTAGGCTTTTTTTGTCATGACTTTTAGGTATTTCAATAATTCTTAAACTGTCTCTCCTGGATCCACTTTCTAGGGTAGTTATTTTTTCAATAAGATATTGTTGGAAGCCATTGAGAGAAACAGTCTCTCATAGATATTTTTTCTGAACCCCTCTCTATGGCTCTTCCTTACTGAAAACATATTAAATTAGTTTTGAAGACAGCCTCAAGTATTATAAAATGCCTCTGAGTAAACTAGCAGTTAAGAAGTAAACAGTTTCTCTTTAAGACAGAAATACAGAAAATTAAACTCAAAACTTTTCTCAGATAGTCAAGGTCAAAACAGGACAAAAGTTAGATGAGACTCATCCAGCAGGTGCTTTCCTCCCAATAAGGTAGAAGACTCAGCCTTGGGACCTTTCCCTCATCCAGTATTATCTTCATGAGAAAATTCTTTGTAAAACTATAACTTTATTGTGCTTTGATATGACATAATTTGTAATTTCTGTGCAACTGCGAAGTTCTGGGTTTTTTTTGTGTGAAATGAGTCTTGACATCTATATTAATGAAACTCCATGCTGCCAGTGAAGGAGAAGCAGCTATGAGCAAGTTGCTATGAGCAAACAGGAATTCAAGTGGTGGGTCTGAGGTACACTTTTGATTGTGTAGCCTGTATCCTGGGATCCTGAAGTTAGCCTATACCCAATTGCAGAACCTGGAAAAGTACATGGGAAGGGCGTGTAGTGGGTTTGTGTGTAGTTTTGCTTTCAGTTCCTTCTTATCCTGTATAAATCAACTCACACTGCTTAACTTATAAGTTGTGTGCAGCAGAAGAGCTTCTTCCCTCCATCTTGCTGTTGGTTTTACCTCTTGTTTTGAGGTACTTTTAAAAGATTTGTTAGGAAGGACTGTCAGAGCAGATTTAGCTTTAGTTGCTACTAAGCTTCTATCTTGGCTCTGCTTCCAAAGTTGTTTGTTTGTTTTCTTGAGGTATTTTCTTCCTTTCTTTTTCTAGAAACACTAATTTTATGTGTACATTTTATCAAATGCTAGGGCATTAAATTTATTTTTTTCTTAGTTAACTAGTCTATTCTATTGATCAACTTACCTATTTTTAGTCCTGATGACTGATGCTTTTTTTAAACATAGTTTCAAAACTGGAAGTGCTTTTCTCCAATATTGCTATATATTTTCATTATTCCTCATGATATTCTAGATATTTTTTTTTATTTCTCTAATTTAAAAAATAGCTCTTGGGGGCAGCTGGGTAGCTCAGTGGATTGAGAGCCAGGCCTAGAGATGGGAGGTCCTAGGTTCAAATCTGGCCTCAGACATTTCCCAGCTGTGTGACCTTGGGCAAGTCACTTGACCCCCATTGCATATCCTTACCACTCTTCCACCAAGAAACTAATACACAGAAGTTAAGGGTTTAAAAAAAATAGCTCTGTAAAGTATCATGCTGGTAAGGTTGATCATATATATGGTTTTGAAATTTTAAATTAACTTTGATATTAATGTCATTTTAATTTGTTGGCAAGGTATACGCTAATTTTTAATGTTTACCTCTGTTATAATTATGGGAGGTCTCTTGTATCTATTTGAGGTGGTAGAAATGATGTACAGAGAGAAATAAGATGACCCTTCTCCTTTATAACAGTTCCCCAGGCAGGATCCTTCAGGTCAAAGAGGTATATCCCTTCAGGACCCACCTGGGGTTAATTGATATATTGATTTGGGCTCTTTAGCTAGGATAATGACGATATTCTGACTGCGTTTTCTCCCTTCCCAAAACAAGCTTTGAAACTGATTTAGGAAGGTACTTTAAACTTTATATATTAAACAGGAAGGATAAGGGTAAAGGACTGTGGTATAGGAGACCCTACTCTAATTGTTACTAATGAAACTCCCAACTGCTGGCAAATGAAGAATCAATGTAGATTCCCTCTGGTTCAGCCTGGCCAGGACTAAACCAGAGTAGGTAAACTGCTGGGAAATCTTCAGCTTCTTCTTCTGTAGATCTTCAGCCTTAACAGTTGAGCTAAGTCCACCCTTTCCACCCTCTTCTTCGTCTCCTGCCCACTTCCTGGATCCCTCCCGGGCCCTGGGAAACCTAGATATCTAGATGATGAAATTCCTAATATCTAGGGGCAGTAGACACCAAGGTGGTGGTCAGGTACAGGTTGAAAACGGTATCTCAAGTACAGGAAGAGTTTGCAGAGAGATGTTTGCACCCTCTCACTCCAAGACCAGGATCCACCGATCTCCAGCCTCAGCACAGGTCAAAGACCCAAAATCTCTCCTCAGGGTTCTCAACTGCCCCTCCCTGCCTCTTGCATGCCTCCCTGGGAATATCCAACTGACTTATTTGTCAATCAAAGGTGAACTTCAAGCTCCCAGAGATTCAATATAACACCTCAGAAAGCCTTTAAGTCTGCATTAGAAGAGAAAATTCCCACATCAATGAAGGCAAAGGATTTTATAAAATAAAATATTATTAAAGTTATTGATTTCAGATTAGAAATCTATAGATCTATGAACGTTCACACAGAAGGTCCATTAGATTAGCTTCATACAAAATGAGCTGAAAACTTATAAAGATAGTAAGGGACATGAAGAATATTTAATATAAGGAGGAGTTAAAAAGACTCTGGAAATTTATCCTGTAGAAGAGAAGACATGAAAAGATTACATTTACATATTGACTGTCATATGAATGTGGAAATTCACTGGTTCTTTGCAGATCCAATGAGATTTAATAGAATACATTTTAATGGCTGAAAAAGCTAGGTTTAGGCTTGAAATGAAGATACATTTCCTAAAAACTAAGTAGTTAACTAAAAATTCATTTGGTTGGCTTGGAAATGAATAGGTTTAACTAGAAGTCTTTAAGATAAGGTTGAATGCTATTTTGTCTAGGGGATTGTTTACTGCTATCACTTTTAAAGTTCTTTTTATATCAAATTGTAATTCTGTTCCCAATTATTAAGCTCAAAAGTACTTCTTTCTTTGATCTTTTTTCAGCTAACCTGTCTAATTATTGGAAAAAAGTAACTGAAATGTTCTTCTACTTTCTCATTGAATTAATGAAAAATAAAATATAAATTATTATTATGTTTAAATGTTTAAAACACCATACGAAGTCCTGGGTTGCAAATAAAAAAGTCATAGTCTCAACCCTCAAAAAGCTTTTATTCTAAGGGGCAAGGGTGGAGGGGGAACACCAAGGAAATACATAGTAACTCGCTCAGCTCTTGAAAATATAAACAAGTCTAGCTGAAAAATAACTGCTATTAAAATTCCTTAAATAACTCAACTAAAAATAGGCTCAATTATTGACTACTTACCTACTGGATACTGGAACTATGACCTTATTATGCTGACTGATACTGATACTGAAAGGAATGTGAAACTAAAAACGAACTTCACAGTCATGGGTAACATAACCTATCAATGACAAATAGTACCCAAATCTGGTACAAAAAAAGCAGAAAAATTATTAAAATTTTCATATATCATATATCAAATATAAAAAATTGAATATTAGTGGAAATGTCCACTACAATACAATAATTCCCTCCCATTGTCCCAGAATATATAAATAGTAAGGGAAATAATGATTCGGAGCCCCATTGTGTCTATAGATGTGAGTAGTGATATGACTAGATCACTTCTACTAAGAGTTGGTGGTTGCTTTGCTCAGACCTTTGTATTGCTTTCCATCACTATTCTATAATTTGAGAAAGGACATACCCATGTCCCAGCTACCCATGTTGTCAATCCAGATTTTCACATACTGGGTTTTATTGAAAAGGAATATGCTTGAATTTATAAAGGAAACTAGGATAGAAAGAATTTCCTATAAAAAATGCCTTTTAAGAGTCTCTGATGGGAACCTACCACATCACAAGACAACCTGTTACATTTTCAAGAAAAGATTAATTCTCAGCAAAATTCAGTCTCTGCAAATTTGACCTTGGGGCAATGAAAATTAAACTAATCCCTCTTCCCTATCACAGTCCTTAAAATATTTGCTCTCGTGTCCCCCTTATGTCTTCTTTTTCTGTAGGCTCCTGTGTGTGTGTGTGTGTGTGTGTGTGTGTGTGATATTACTAGTACATTTATATATAATATATATATATACATTTATATGTAAAATATATATAACCATAATAATTTTCTCTCATGATTATATATGAAGACTATTATATGTGACATATAGTCCATCTATCATATGTAGATTATATAGAGATTATAAATATATATGAAATATTATATAGATATATATGTATATGTTGATATTCTTTCATATTTCTATTTACATTTATACTCTATATGTTTCCCCTTCTGAGGAAAATAAGTTTAGAGAAGTTATGACATGCATATGGCAACATAGCTTATGCATCTAAGAAAAGAGAGAGACAGAGACAGAGACAGACAGAGGTGAAGAGAGATAAGTGGGGTAGAGAGACAGAGACAGACAGGGAGAGAGAGAGAGAGATAAAGAGAGAAAAAAGTGTAAGTGTTTGAATAGATCCTCAAAGGAAGAGAAGGATTTTGAAAGAAAAGATGAATGAGTATAGGTGTTGTAATGCAAAAGATGCAAGAGAAGTTTTTGCTCTTGCAGGGGGCCAACAGAAAACTTCTGGCAGTTAAGCCTTAGAATTCTGAGAGAAAGTTCAGTTGGTCCCTGAGGCTTGAGCAGGGCGCAAGGGTTAACCAGAGCTCTGCTTGGCTTTCGGTTTGCTTTGGACTGTGCCTTGTCTTTAGACAATTTCTACCTAGTTAATTCTCTGGATCTCTCCCTGACCTTCTCCATATTATTTCCCTGTTTTTCCCTGCCTGTTTCCCGGGGCTCTGGGAGGCAGGGTGGCTTTTGGGTTTTTAGTGAAAAGACTTTGTGGGTTTAGTTTTCCCCAATAGGCAAGTAGGACATTCTTGAATTCAAACTATCCCTTTAGTATACCTTCTACCTTAAAAGCAGCCAAATCTTCCCAGGCTGAGAGAGCAGGTTCTCTCTCAGTCTAACCTTAATTCCCGACACCCTCCCCCATCTTGAGTTTCTCCCTAGTGGCTGTCAGAAACCCCAAACCGCTCTCTCCTTCCAGAGCATCCCTGAAACACTAATAAAACCCTTGGTTACCTAATCAAACCCTCTGGAGAATCTTTCTGTTGAAAAAATTAGGCAAGGGTGAAAGGGAAGGAATAATTATCTTTTATTTCCTAAGGGAAACTGGAGGCATCCATCTTGGGAGGAAGTAGTTGCCCAATGCTTCCTCCTGAATCTCTTCAATTTCACTGACAAGGAGGAGCCTTGTGATTCCTCCTTTGAGGATTTGAGAAACTGACAAGAAAGCCCTCAAGTCAGATTCAAACCACTTCTGTCTGGCCCTATTCCTTGTGTCTGTAAAAGTACTTTTCCTGCCTGAAAGGGTTCAGCCTATTACCCCAATATCCTCTGTCTCTAGCCTGGGTGTCTAGTCTGTGTTAGCTACCTCTCCTGAATACTTCACCTGTACCCTTACCATCCAAATACCGCCCTGTCCATTCCTCCCTGAACTCAGCCTTCCCTTTCATTCCTCTCCTATTACCTCCATCACCCTTTACCCCTCTGTCACTCAGCAAGGGAAGGAGATCACCCCTAACTTTAGTGTACCCCCTATTTATCCATTACAGTGTGTAAGACTGACAAAGTTTATTAAGGATCCATCCTTTCCAAAAACGTGTGGCTCGAAATGATTAATATGGAAAATATTTTATATTATTGATCACATAAAATCTCTGGGTTGGAGAAGTGGGAAGAAGGGAAATAGGGAAGGGAAGAATTTGGCTCAGTCTTAAAACTTTTTTTTTTAATGAAGATTCAAAATTGTTTTTCCCCCATGTAATTGAGAATAAAATGTTAAAAGAAAAAAAAAAGTTGTTCCTAAAGTTGAGCACACTTTAGTACAGGGGTCGGCAACCTTTTTGGCGGTGAGAGCCATAAATGCCACATTTTTTAAAATGTAATTTCGTGAGAGCTGTACAGTGCTCAGAGTGTGTGCTCCTGTAACAGTGTGCACTCCTGTAACAGTACCTGAAAAAAATTGACTTTATGGCTCCTGCAGAAAGAGCCATAAGTTGCCGACCCCTGCTCTAGTAGATTGTTGCTGGGTGATCAAGGCCTTATTACTAGATACTATGGTCTCTCTTAGTGCCCCCTATAAAACGAACCAGTAAGCATTTTAAGCACTTGCTATACACTGTACTTAAAAAGCAAAAACAACAATGGAAATAACCCCTGTGCCTGAGAAGCTTATTTTCTAATGATAGAGACAAGTATTTATAGAATTATATCCAGAGTAAACGTGAATATAGTAAATACAAAAATCTACAAGGAAATTGGCAAGATTAGGCACTGGTTTGAGGGACCAAGAAAAACTTCATATAGAAAATGATTCTTGATTTGTGTTACTTAAGAGTGTATTAGAATTTTTGCTAGCCATAATTATAATTATCCTATAATAATAATAATAATCCTTAATTCCCTGGTTCCTGGAGGAGTACCGGCTGGGACACTGAGACTTTTGTGAGACTGCTCTCAATATCTTCTTTGGTATTCCACTTGGTGAGTTTAAAGACTGAATCTTCTTGAACTTCTCTTGAGGAACTTCCCTTTAATAGAAACTCTGTGACTGAAACTTTGCTTCATTCACATCCTGGCCTCTGGCCCTCTGGCCCTTTGACTCTCAGCTGAGGGATAATTACATTTACCTAGGGAATCATAGCAATTTACCTACTGTGTTAGATTCCTATTTCCTTATTTCTTCTACCTCCTCTCAGTTGTAAATAAATTCCCATAAAAGTAAAATTTGACTTGAGGTTATTCCTTAATTGGGGAAATTTCCCCTGGCAACCACCTTTTAGTATATATGACCAAAAAAATGTTGTCACATTACTATCATTTGCTTTAATAAAATTATTTATTGCTTTTTTAACTTCTGTTCTTTAACCCACCCATTCTTTAAGATGAAATTATTTAGTCTCATATATATATATATATATATACATATATATATATATATTCCTTTCTATTTCCATTCAGTTCTCTCCAGATATCTATCATGTCTATCTTTTCTAAGACTTTATTTATATCCTTGAATTCTTTTTCATTTATTTCCTTGAATAGATTTATCCAATTCTGAGAAGTGAAGGTTATAATATCCTATTATATAGTTTGCTATCTATTTCCACATTTATCTTTTCCTTAAAAATTTGGATGCTATAATATTTGTTGTTCATAAATTTAGTATTGATAATGCTTCATTATCTATGATACCTTTTAACATAATGTTGTTTCCTTGTTTATCTCTTTTAATTAGATCTTTTTTTACTTTAATTTTATCAGAGATCTTGATTGCTAGCCTAACTTTTTCTGTCAGCTGAAATATATTTACTCTATTCCTCTGTTTTGACTATATGCATTTCTCATATTTAAATGTTTTTTCTTAAGTATATTGTTGTGCTTTGGTTTTTGAGTCATGTTGCTATCCATTTCCATTTTATAAGTGAATTCATACAAATCATATAATTTCTAATTGTGTATTTCCCTTAATTCTAACAGTTTTTTTCTTTTGTTCCTTCTTTTTTAACTTATTCACCCTCCAAAATCTATTGATATTTGTGAATGCAAATGTGTCAGATTTCATTATGTTTGATTCAGAATATTTTCCAACCCTGTCCAGAACTTGTAAATACTGAGACTCATTCAGAATGGCATCTGTTTCCAAAATATTGAACTCAAATCAAACCAAGATAAAGTTTGCATAGGCTACTTATAAGATTAAAGTTTCAAAAACTACAGACCATATCCTTGGCTCTCAAGATAGCTATTTCTGATCTTTATATAATTTTAAAAATTTCATATTTATCTCATGTTTCTTATTTTTTTAAGTATTTAAATGTTTCAGGTAAGGATATTCATATATTAAAAAGTGTTTATTGACTGTCAGTCTTTTTCATTTTTTTGTGCCCCAATAATCTGGATCAGTGTAAAGGATCAGTTATCCTGGAAAGATATCTGTATCTCCTTAAAAAATCTATAACTATAGTTTTCTAAGGTTAGTATTCCTAAAGCAGAGTAAATCTATAAATTCCAGTATTCCCACATATGTAGAATTTTAGAATTTAAAGTATGTTAGGCAGATTATGTCATCAGAGACTTTTATATTCTGTGAAGTAGGTACTGGAGCTATTCTGATCATAATTTTGTAGATGATAAACATAAGACCCAGAAAAATTAAGTAATTTGCCTCCAGTTACACAAATAGTAAATGTTAAGAGGTGGAATGCTGTCCAGAACAGGTAGGTAGAGTAGAGAATAGAGGACTGGGCTCAGAATCAGGAAGACTCATCCTTTTGCATTCAAATACTTACTAGCTGTGTGACTCTGGACTAGTCACTTAATCCTAATTGGTTCAGTTCCTCATATGTAAAATGATTTGAAGAAAGAAATGGCAAACCATTCTAGTATCCTTGTCAAGAAAATTCTAAATAGGACCATAAAGTCGAATACAACTGAAACAAGTGACCAATAAAAAAAATATTAAAAGAAGTCTTCCTATCTCAAATTCCTACATTCTAGTCACTATACTGTGCTATTTCACCTTGTGGCATAATCATTAAATTAAACTGTAGGTATATGAAGAATATCTAATTATAACTGAATATGGTGAATAAGGTACAAATTAAGAGAACACAATCATGATAAAATAGAAGAGTTGGGGAAGAATGAATTTTATGTCCTTACATTGGAATAAATTTCATTATAAAAAATGAAGTTAGATCAAATCACAACATAAAATATGGAAGAAATTTCCTATGAATGTCCCTTAAGTATGAAGTATGGATGACTGTGGATAATATACAACATATAAGCACTGATCCATCATTCACCTTCACTGAAGAGTCAACACCTGATAATTTAATCAAGGTCACACTGCTGGTAAAGCTGCCTGGTGTAGGAACGATAAATGTCACATCAGAATTTAAGGCACTGTCATTTCTCTACATATAAAAAAACATATATTTTGTGCATAAAGTGCCTCAAATTAGCAGAAATTAAATTTTCTGATTTTTAAAAAATCAACACAAAATATACAAATAAGGAAAAAGTTAAAAACCAGCAATGAAAAACTTGTTTTTTACGGGCTTAGAAATAACATTCTTTTAATGTAATTTTGCACCATTTTGTTGTCTGATGAATTTAATGAGCACCATCTAGAGGTTGCCACTATATTTCATGAAGCAATCAAATATAGCTTTGAATGTTTGCACATTCCTGATTAACATTCATTGTCTGCCCCTGCCCTTCTATAGATCTTGGTGAATTTTAGAGCTATGAATAAGGTCACAAAGGAATCACTTGTGTGCAATAGCTCCACATTATACTTTCAGATTTATAGAATGCAATACACATAACCCAAATACTGTAAATATATTTTTGGAAAATTACATTTAACCAACTTGAATTTATGGATCTATTTACAAAGTATTTTACACATATCTAACACAAACACGACGTAATAACTTAGAGGATTCACTAAAGGAAGCAAAAGTACAGATTTAAAGGCAAATTCGTATACAGAGACTAATTTAATCTCAATGTCAGGAGGGATATATTTGGATTAATAGGAATACAGCTCTGAGGCAATCTGTCTCAAGTTATTAATAATGCTGCCGAGTATCTCTTCCAGAAGCTAAGTAGTCATTCTGCTAAATATGTAGATTACTCTTCATCTTATAATTATATTAATAGATGCTTCACAGGTATGAAATAAACCCAGAATTCCCTTGGGAAGTTTACTGAGCTCATTACTACCAACTCTTTTCTCTTGAGAATGATTAGACTAGCTGAAGAAAAAAAATCTTATACTCTTGAGGATATTTATTTTAATAATGCTGTCAGCTACAATAGAGAAGATATACATTCTTCTGCTTCTTGTCCTTTTTCATAATTCAGGTAATAATTTGGGTTCCATCCTATTCTCAGCATTTCTGAGAACTTACTTGGTTCTTCAGTACCCACAAGTCTCATAGACATAGGAAATCCAGCAATATGTAGACCTAAAGAAGAGTTGCTTGTAGTTCTTTATTTTTTCCACAAAATAACAAAACAAAATATGGTGAAGCATAAAAAGAGGTATGAGCCAGAGAAGCTGCTTTCAACACAGCTAAAAGTTTGAGGGTTATTTTTTTTTAATACTCTGCATACCAGATTGCCTTTCCTCCTTTTTCCTAACTCTTCCTAACTCCAACTCAATTCAGTTTAATTTAAGAAATATTCAGTAAGTGTCTACTATGTGCTTGAGCCTATGCTGGGAATTCAAAGAAAGAAAAAAAATAATCCTCATCAAATGAGGAGTGGTTGAACAATTTGTGACTGAATATTATTGCCATATAAGAAAAGAGGAGCAGGAGGATTTTGGGGATAGCTGGGGAAACATAAGACTGATTAAAAAGGAAATGAACAGAACAAGAACATTGAACACAGTAACAGTAATATTGTAAGGATGATCAACCATGAAAGACTTAGCTACCCTAATTAAGACAATGACCCTGGTTACAGAGAAAAAAACACGAACAACATGGATAAACAAGATACATTCAGATTAAAATGTAAATAATTTTAGAGGGAAGGCACTCAAATCAAGGAGGACTGAGAAAGGCTGCTCATAGAAGGCAGAACTGACTGAGACTTAATGGAAGATAGGGAAGTCAAGAGGCAGAAATGAGGAGGGAAAAAGTTCTAGCATTAGGGGATAGACAGTGAAAATGTCTTAACTATCCTGTGATAAAAATTCTATTATCCTGTAAAGGAATATTTCCAAATATTTATGTCAAAAAATAGAAAAAGAACATATAAATAAAATTGGACATTCAGTTAAAAAATAAAGAACAAATTGAGAATCCCTAGTTAAAACCCAAATATAAATCTAAAAAAAAAAAAAAAAAACATCAAAGGAAGGCAGCTGGGTAGCTCAGTGGATTGAAAGTCAGGCCCAGAGATGGGAGGTACTGGGTTCAAATCTGGCCTCAGACACTTCCTAGCTGTGTGATCCTGGGCGAGTCACTTAACCCACATGGCCTAGCCCTTACCACTCTTCTGCCTTGGAACCAATACACAGTATTGATTCTAAGACAGAAGGTAAGGGTTAAAAAAAAAGAAAAAAATCAAAGAAGAGTTTTATGAGGGAAATGGCAATAAAGTATGTAAATCATTTGGTTAATTTGATTAAAAATACAAAATCAAGTTACTAATCTCAAAAAACTTAAAAAGATGAAGTCATTACCAATTAAAGTGACATTAAATGCAATTATCTGAAGCTATTTTGCCCAATTATATGCTAATAAATCTCACAATTTAAGTAAAATTGATAAATTCTTATGAAAACATGTATTTTCTACATTGGTAGAAGTAATTAATTATTTAATTCTATTTTAGAAAAATAAGTTGAATAAGTCATAAATGGGTGCCCTATGAAATTTAATAATAAAAAAAGAAAGAAAAATTGTATGCCTCAGCCTCCATTCAGTTTATTTGTTCTCTAACTTTCTCTGGAGGTAAATAGCATTTTAAATGAGATACCTTAGAATGTGCTTGAATTATTGTCTTGATCAAAGCAGCTGAGCCTTTCATAGTTGATCATTCTTACAATATTGTGGTTACTACATATAATGTTCTTGTTCTAATCAATTCATTTTTTTTAAATTTTAAACCCTTAACTTCTATGTATTGACTTATAGGTGGAAGAGTGGTAAGGGTGGGCAATGGGGGTCAAGTGACTTGCCCAGGGTCACACAGCTGGGAAGTGTCCGAGGCCGGATCTGAACCCAGGACCTCCCATCTCTAGGCCTGGCTCTCAATCCACTGAGCTACCCAGCTGCCCCCTAATCAATTCATTTTTAATCAGATTATATAAGTTTTTCCAGGTATTTCTGAAACCATCCTGCTCCTCATTTCTTATAGAAAGATAATATTTAATCAAAATCACATAATGCAATTTGTTCAACCACTCCTAGTTTGACAGGTATCCCCTCAATTTCCAATTGTTTGCCACCCAAACAGAACTGATATAAACATTATTCTTGATATAGGTCTTTTTTCTCAATCTTTGATTATTTGGGGATAAAAAACTAGTAACAGCACTACTGGGTCAAAGATATGAACAGTTTTATAGTTTTGTTTTCTTTTTTATAGTTACAAATTGTTTTCTAGAATTGTTGGACAAGTTTACAATTCTACCAATAGTGCATTAGTGGCCCAATATTTGTACATCTCCTCCAGGATTTGTAATTTTCCTTTCTACCATGTTAGCTCATCTGATAGGTTTAAGATGATACCTCAAACTTGTTTTAATTTGTGTTTTCTTTATCAGTAGTGATTCTGAGCATTTTTTGTGTGACTATTGATAAATTTGATTTCTTTTCCTGAATAATACTTGTTTATATCCTTTTACAATTAATCAAGGTCACATGGGTTGATGGGGATATGATTGGGGATATTGACTCTAAATGATTACCTTAGTGCAAATAGCAATAATATGGAAATGGATCTTGATCAATGACAAATGTAAAACCCAGTGGAATTGCGCATTGGCTACAGAAGGGGGAAGGGGAGCAAAAGAACATGAATTTTTTAACCATAGAATAATATTCTAAATTAAGTAAGTAAAAATTTCCAAAAATTAAAAAAAACACAATTAATCAAGGAATAGCTTTCATTTCTTTAAATATGGATTAGTTTCATATACATATGAGAAAAGAAACTTTTATCAGGGAAACTTAGTATAATCCACCCACACACACACAGTTTCTTGATTACCTTATAATTTTGGCTGCATTATTTTTGTTGGTGCAAAAGCTATTTAATTCCTATAACCCAAATGATATATTTTACTTTCTCTGATCTTCTCTGTCTCTTGTTTAGCCATAAACTCTTCCTTTATCCATAAATATGAAAGATACATTTTTCCATGCTTCCTTAATTTATTCATTATATTTTTGTCTAAATTATTAATCTGTTTTATATTACTTGATAAACAGTGCAAATTTTTTTCCTGATTATGCCAAAGATATTTCCATTTTTCATAGTTATTTTTTTGAAATGTTGAGGTCTTCCCTAACACTTTTGAATTTGGGGGTTTATCAAATGCTAGATTACCATCGCAACTTTTTGTATTAGGTACCTAATTTATTCCGTTGACCAGCTACTGTATTTCTTAGCCAGTACCAGATTATCTGATTTGCAATATACTCTATATTTGTAAAATACTCTGAAATCTGAAAATGCTAGATTACCTTCTTTTACATTTTTTTCATTGATTCCTTTGATATTTTTGACCATTAATTCTTCCAGATGAATTTTATTACTATTTTTTCCCTAGCTCTATAAAATAATTACTTGGAATTGTTGTTGAGATGACACCAAATAAGCAAATTAACTTAGGTAGAATTGTCATTTTTTAATATTGGTTCAGGCTACGCATGAACAATTAATATTTCTCCCTTTTTGTATCTATTTGTGACTCTCTGTGTGGAAAATATTTTGTATTTGTGCTCATATAATCCCAGAGATTGTCATGGCAGTAGACTACCAATTATCTTGTCTATTGTCCCAATGAATAAAATTTAATTTCTTTGTTTATTTCTTAATTATGTCATTTGTTTTGCTTTACTTTGTTTAAAATCATGATTTCTATTCCTGAAATTTTTACTGCATCAGAAACATAACAGATTCTTTTCCAGCTCCTTATTTTGACTTTATGTATGTCTTTTTGTATTGTTTATTTTTATGAACACCATATCATTAGATTCTAGTATTTTAATCTATTCTGCTATCTATTTCCATTTTATGGATGAGTTCATTCCATTCACATTCATATTTATAATTAGTGATTATTTCTTGACATACTGTTTTTTCTGGTTAATACTTCTTTGTCTTTCTTCTTATCTTGTCCCTCACCCAAAATTAATTTTGCTTCTAACCACTATGAGCAGTAACCTCCATCTCTTCTTCCTTTATCTCCTTCCCCTCCTTCTAATCTACTGGATTAGATTGATTTCTGTGCCAGATGAGTATGCATGTTATATCTCTTTTGAATTAATTCAAATAAGTGAGTTGTAAGCATTGACCACGTCCTCCCCAATTTTCTTTCTAAATAAAAGCTCTTTCTTGCATGCTGCTTAATTTGGGATAATTTTCTCCATTCCTTTTTTCTTTTCTCCATTCCTTCTCCATCTCCCAATGTATCCTTCTTTCATATAACCATGTTGGTGAACCTATGGCACAAGTGCTAGAGTGTGCCAGAGCAGGCTGCTCCGTTCCCCGTCTCCACATTTGCCTGAGGACATTTCTCATATGACCCATCCTCTGCCCAGCAGCCAGTGGGAGCACTTTCTCCCTCCACTCTCTGGGATAAGGCTGGAAGCAGGAAGCTCACATGAGGTGTGAAGGTTGCTGTTTGGGTACTTGGTCTCTAAAGAGTTCACCATCACTGGCAAATAGGAATGCAAATAATTTATTCATATTAAATCCATTAAGTTTTGTTCTCCATCTTTACCTTTTTGTACTTCTCTTGACTCTTATATTCTAGATTTTCTACTCAGCTCTGGTATGTTCATCAAAAATTCTTAAAAGTTCTTTATTTCATTAATATTCATTCTCCTGTTCCCCAAAAAAGATTATTCTCAGTTTTTCTGGGTTGCTTATTCTTGGTTCTAATTCTAGCTCTTCTTGTTTCTAGAACATCACATTCTAAGCCCTCTGAAACTTTACCCTAGGAAGAAATCTTGAAGCCACAATTTCTATCACTTCTCTTAACTCTGTAAGTTTGTTCAGTGTTCCTATTTTCCTGGGCCACAAGTGCTAGTGTCCTTTTATGCACTGGAAGTGAGATCAGGGCTTCTATTCTCTTTACTTCAAGCACTCTTATCCACCCTGAATTGTGATCAGGGCCCTTGGTGGTCTATAGTCACAGTCACTAGTTCTCTTCTCTGCTTTGGAGCTGAATAAATGTTTGTCTTTTTAAAGAGAGGAAATCTCATTCTTATTATATATAGATATTTTGTTTAAATTATTATCCATAAAGAGAGTGTAATTGGGTCCAAAATATAATGTTTATTTCATTGAGTGGTGTGTGTTATGTGTGTAAATATACATACCTATATATATATATATATTATAAGTAGCTTCTTTTGATTCAACTGAATCAGATTTCTTGAAGTGCCTATTATATGCACTGTGTTAGATCCTAGGAATAAGAGGATTCAAAAGCAAAAATCAGGCAGTCTTTGATCTCAAAAAGTTTACATTCTACTATCTATTATGTAGAGGCAGCTATATGATGTAGTGGTTAGAAAACTGGGTCAGAAATATCTGTGTTCAAATCCAGCCTCAGACACATATTAGCTATGTGAAATTGGACAGTGACAACTCCTTTTTGCCTCAATTTCTAATATGTAAAATACAGACTCACTGGAGAAGGAAATATCAATCTCTCTCCTGTTTTTGCTAAGAAAACCCCACAGGGTCATATAAAGCAGACACAACTTAAATACTGAAGAACAACATACATTATAGAAGAAGCATGTACAAGGTAATTGGAGGAATTCTTTGGAGAAAATAATTTTTAAAAAAGGGAAGGTGAGCTTAAAAAAGATAGAACTGCAGAGTGGTGCTGAGGAAAAAGCTTTTGAGATGGGGAAAAAGGATAGGATGTATTCTAGGCATGAGGAATGGAGAGTTAGAAGGTACAGAAGTGAGAAACAGGAGATGGATTTTAGAGTTAAGGGAATAGTAGTCATACATGTGAAATGAAGTATCCTTTAAAGTTCAAGGTCAGCAGGAGATAAAATAAGGAGTTTGCAATAAGTGGGTAATTGACAAGTAAGTTGGAGTTCAGTTTACTGTATAAAAAATACAGAAGAGGAAAACAACTGATGAATTTAGATAGAGTTATGATTTGGAGAATCTTTAAGTTAAGCATGAGTAGAAAGTAAAAGAATGCAATTTTAGCAATAGCTTTAGGGACTGTGTGGAGCATCCCACAAAGATAATGTGAGGAAGATAAGTCATTTCAGGTTTGAGATCACTGGAATTTAGAGTGTGGATTTAGAAATAGTTACAAAGAGAAAAGAATATATATCTGAAATAATGTAAACCAAGAATTGCCAAGAGTTTGTGGTTGGCCGAATATATAAATAAAAAAGAATGAGATTTAGGAAACTGATTATTTGAAGAAATAGTCCTGCTTCCCAGAATGATCCATAAGTTGTAAAACAATGAATATATCACTTTCCAGTGGGTACTGGGTGCCTGCTGCCTATATGATACTTAAGTGGTATCATCTGGAAATGAATAGGAAATGTGATCTCTGCCTTTGAAGAATTTATATTTTAGAGTTATATAGACAAGCAAATAACAATAGAAACAACAAAAGTATTAAGAATATCAATACCGGGAAGTATGTAGTTTAAAACATATGGGGTGTCATTTGGTGAAGAGGAGTAAATAAGCAATTTGGGTTCTGAGGGTATAACATTTTCATATCTCCAAGGCAAAAAAGGGCAGTGTCTGGGAAGTTCATGAGACATTCTTGGTAGAAGAGTATTCTTTAGATCATGTAAAGTAATGGAGAATAAAACCTATTAAGAAAAGGAAATATAATTGTTTCAAGTTCTGAGAATCTGGAAAAAATTTTATTTGATGTGAGACATTTAGAAATTTAGTGAAACTGACCCTTTGACATGCAAGGATTTGGGAAGGAGATTGATATGGCCTAATAGCATTAAATGATAGAGAAGAATTGTCCCAGCCTTCTTGGCAAAATTATGCTGAAAACCAGGAGCTATCACAATAGAAAAACTGAAGGAGAAAAATGTGAAAAGTACTTAATAGACAAAGGCAAGTGGTGGTAAGGGATCCATATATGTGGACAATGGATAGTAATGAATAGAAACTACTTAGGACCAAGAAAACTTATAATAATTTTGCTGTAGCTTTTTCAGTCTTATAATTTAATCAGAGAAGATATTAATTATTTCAGTTAGATTCAGGACCTCTTAAATGATATAGAATGACCATTGGTGTCTGTATATGTGTTTATTATTATTTAATGACATTTATATAACCCCTATTTTCCTTTAAGCCTTTCAAGACAGGCGCCATGTATTGCATAAAACCTTTTCATTCCCCAAAATGCTATTGATGTGTCTTCTTTTTATGTGTAATAGGAAACTGAGAATTTAGTAACATTTTGGGTTCTGTTGTTTAAAGGGACACATATCTCCCTAATGTTTGGTTTAGCAATTTTGAATTGAAAAGGCAAGAGGTTACCAAAAGAAGCACATAAATTTAAATTAACTCAGAGAGCCACAACTCTGGATAAATCTTGGGAACATTCCTAACTAGAATTTCTGAATTATTTGTGATTGTTTTCCTGACTTTTTCTTCAATAAAAATTCCATAAAGCAGAAAAGAAATGGATCATATGAACTTGAACAGGCATTAAATGTTACTAGGCTAGGATTTCTTAAATTTTTATTCGTGCCATCAATCACTTTCAGAATCTGATGAATATTGTTTACTCATCTCAGAACATTAAACGCATAACATAAAATACAAAGGATTCTGAATACATAGCAATTACATTAATGTGAATCTAGGCAGCTTACCTGGTATTCCTATGGACCATATGATAAGATTTGACACCTTAGAAATCTTAAGAAACTAACTCTTTAGAGTGAAGCCTAGATGATAAAGTGGAGGTAAAGAGCACCCCAAACTCTCTGAACCCCCCCAAACAACCTTAAAATAAACATTCCAAATGAATGTTACAGTGATAGAACCAACAAAGGAATGGTATGAGGCAATTTTTCTCCAGAAGACAATTTAGAAAATAAAGAGAGAAAGGTCTTAGCCCAGACCAACAGCTGGGCACTCCCCCACACTGTTTGAGATTCCCTAGGCCCAGGTCAACAGCAAGTGTGATAATAAGATTAAATGCACTCTGCCCATTTTTAGATTTAATCACTAAAAGCATAAACACCACCACTTAATTCTCTAGTGGAAGAGGTCTGTAACCCACATGTGCAAGAATGGGTGACAATTCAGAATTGACCACTTCCTGTGAGTTAGTTCTTGTTTGTTCTTTGGAGTGTCAGTTCTTCTCTTCTCTTCAGCCTGGAACTGGACCTGGAGGATCTCTGGCTAGGACTTTGAACTTGGTGAGATTGTTCTTAAATCTCTCCCTTAGAACTACACATGGTGAGTGAAAAAGGCTGACTCCCTTGGCTTCCTGGAGGTACTAGCCTCTGGAGGGCCCCTTGATTAGGAGGAGACCTTGTGGCTAAAAATCTTCTTAATTGACTTTTAGGCTCTCTAGCTGGTGTGTAAATAGAATTAGCCAGATCCCATTAATAGTCAAAAATCTACTCAACCCAGGCATGCTAATGATGTCACTCCCACCTCCCTTAGTGGGGAGGGGAGACGAGTTACCCACACGTGACAATAAGTAACAAATCAAGAATAAGGGACTGCCCTTTGGGCAGTCCAAATCAATGTAGAAATTGCCATTTGTCCATTTGAATTAGAGGTGGACCACAGGAAGTGATGAAAGACACGATCTCTTTAAGTAAGTTAGTGAACTTCCTGTGGGGGCAGTTGCTGTCTGGAACTGGAGGAAGAAGCATCTCCTGAGACCACAGACAGCTTACACTCTGTATTGTCACGTGGGTAAGTTAGGCTGGCTTCCTTGGCCTAGCTGGGCCAATTCTAAACTCTGCCTATCTGGCTGTTGGGCCTTGTGGCTTACAGCTTTCATTTATTTAGCCTTCTAACCTCCCCTTTTCTCTTTATTCCTACTTTTTACCTACCAGATTGTAAATAAACTCCTCAACCCGATGCTGACTTGGGTCTGATTTAATTACGGAATCAACCTGAATTGTTGATTCCTGGCGGCCACATATTTTTAATATATAGCTATAATAACTAAATTTTAATTCTTACACTGGGGCCTCTGGAGTTCTGCCATAGTAAAGCCAAGACTTGAACATAATCTAGTTACTTAAGCCAGATTTCTTACTCTGTCCTCTCTCATTTCTATACTTTCACTTCTATATTTTATAAATAAATTACTAAAAATCATTTTAGAATTGATATTTATTCAATTCTTGGTGACCACCCCTTTTAATATTCAGTCCAACCAAAACCCTAATTTTCCCTTTTTAAATAAGCCACCAAGACCCCACCCAAGCCAATAGCAAAATATACTCACACCCTCAAAGATTCTAGCTCGCAGTAAGGCTATTGGTGAGGCCCCAGGTGCCAGTGCAAGCTCACAGGGAGGCACTGAGCATAGATAGTATACCTATTGCAAAGCAACAAATAATAGGCCCTGAGGGAGACTGAATCAGCAAGGAGAACTGTCTTCTAGAGCTCTCAGCCAAAATACCATCCTACTACCATGGAAGAAGTGAAACTTGCCAACTTCCAGAACTAGACCTGAGGGTAGCAGCAAGAAAATACTGAAGTTTAAGTGAGTATACCCTCAAAACTAGAAACAGAGCCCACCTTTAAGATGAAAATAATAGTCAAGAAAAAGCCTGGGAAAATGAGCAAACATTAAAAAAAATCTGTCTCTAAAATATTATTATGTGCACAAGGTAAAGAAAGGGCCAGACTTAAAAGGGAAGAAGGAGATCAAAGCAACTACATGTAAAATTTCAAAGAAAACTGAAATTGGCCTTAGGCTCTGAAAGAGCTCAAAAAGGATTTCAAAAAGCAAATAAAATAGCCAAAGGAAAAATGAGATAAAGAAATGGATGCAATGCAAGAAGAAAATAATACCTAAAAGGCAGAATTCACCAATTAGTAAAGGAGGTGCAAAAATTAACTGAAGAGAAGAATGCTTTAAAAAGCAGAAATGGAAATGGAAAAAGAAAAAAAAGAACTCCTTAAAATTAGAATTGTGAAAGTGGAAGCTAATTATTTCACTAGTCATAAACTAAACAAAAAAGTCAAAAGAATGAAAAAAAATAAAACAAAATGTGACATTAGAAAAACAGTTGATTTGGAAAAATAGATCTAGAAGAGATAATATAAGAATTATTGGACAACCTGAAAACCATGATTAAAAGAAAAAGTCTATACATCATATTATTATAGAAAATTATCAAAGGAAAATATCCTGATATTCTTGAAACAGGGCATGAAATAGAAATTGAAAGAAACTACTGATCATCATCTGAAAGAGATTCCTAAAGGAAAACTTCCAGGAATATTATAGTCAGGTTCCAGTGTTCCCAATCCAATGAGAAAACACTGTAATCAGTCAGAAAGAAACAGTTAAAATTTCATGGGCCCTTGATTTTGTCTGTATGCTGAAACTGAGCTCTGATTCTGGGATGAAGGGAGTAATGTCTAGGGCTTATATTATGCCTGAGGTCAGCACAGCTGTGTAAGGCTCAGATTGAGTATTCTGAAGAGTTGGCCTGGTTGTCCTGCTATGTGGAAGCTTGTGACTTTTCATTTCAGCTGGTTGAGGTGGAGTGCTGACCAATCCTGAAGAGACTGGATGTTGTTGGGCCACTTTCCTCCAACCACTGCTTGTTTTGTATTTCATTAGTTTCTATTCTTACTCTGGTCTGAGACAGCTCTTCTTTTTCTCTCACAGTTTGGGCTATGTTGCATCCTAGTTCCTGAGGTTTCTTCAGCAGTCCTTTGTTATACAGCAGTGAGATAAGTCCTTTTGACATCTCTTGACATTTTAGCTGGAAACTCTGCTTTACCCCTTCTTCTGTTGGTACTCCCACCCCAGTGTTAATTTTGAGGCATTTTTATTCTTCTGTGGTCATTCAGTGGGTAGTTGGTGGGTTTCAGGTGTTTCTAACTTCACCATCTTGACCTTATCTGCCCATCATGACTGCTGCTACCCCTCTACCATAGCCATCAGAGAATTCTATGAACAGCAATTACTATCACCACACTTTCCTCCCTAAGGTTTTTGGGCCTAGGAAAGAGAAAAGTTAAGATATACAGTGAAGTCAAACTGTTTACAATACTTTATGGGAAGATGATATTTAACTTTTATCATTCCTATGGCAGTTAAAAGAAGTATACATAGAGAAAGAGTGTGGGAATAAGTTTACTAAGATGACATGTTATCAAACAGAAATCAAGGGGAGAAAAAGATGATTGCATCGAGACAAGTGGGAAGGTAGAGGGAGAATGGGGTAATATTTTTCCCTGAAGAGGCACGAAAAAACCAATAAGATAGAGGGAAGAATGAGAGTGGTGATAGGCAATGTTTAAACTTTACTTTCATTGGAATCGTCTCGGAGAAGGAATAACATCCATACTCAGTTGGTTATAGAAATTTAGTTTTCCCCAAAAAGGAAGTAGGAGAGGTTAAGAAAAGAGAGGGGGGTGGTTAATCGAAGGGAGGATAATATAGGGATGGCAGTTATTATATGTAAACACTTGTGAAGAAGAATGGAGTGAAAGGAGAGATTAAGAGCAGGAAGAAAAAAGGAAAATAGAATGAAGGGGAATACAAAGTTAATAAATGATGTAAAATGAATAACATTTTTATTGCATTAAACTAAAAAGGAGTTGTACATACAAAACCAGTGCAACCAAGATTTGAAGGGAACAAAAATGAAATGGAAAAATATTTTTTCAACACATTTCTCTGATAAAGGTGTCATTTATCAAAAATACAAAGAACTGGGCAGAGTAAAAAGCAGCTGCTTAACCTCTCCTAATCAAAACATATAGGAATCCTCAAGAAGACATAAAAACAAATCCAGAGGAACAAAGGGACCCCACAATAGGGTGCAGCATTGGAGGTACTTGGAATTGGGGCATTTCCATGCTATAAAGGGGTGAAATAGCTCTCACTAAAATGCGAGCTGAGCAACCCCCTCCTTCACCCCACCCCACCAACAATGCCAAAGCCAGTGCACAAGAGTTAGAGGAAGTTTGGGGCACGGAATAAGTCCTTGGCAGCTACCAGGGGTCATTAGGGCCTGCCCCTGAGAGCAGCAAGACTTAATACCCCAAGAGGCTAAAGAACTTGCAGACTTTGAACACAGACCCTGAGCACAGGCACAAGTGAGGGCTCAGATGCAAGCACAGACACGGATCCTGAGCACAGTCATGGACTTTGAGTGGGGACCATGTGCAGAGGTGTGCACAACTGTGGAAGACTGTTAAAGGAGACTGGGGCAGAGGAACAAGCAAGGGGACCACCAGGAGGCTTGACCCTGAGGACAACTAGACTTGAGACCTCAGGAGCCTAAAGAGTGAAGACAGACCCTGAGTGTGAGGACAAACCTGAGAGGGCACAGGGCTAACAATGGCAAGCCAGAGACAAGAACCTCAAAAGAGAATGATCATCAAGAAGAAATCTGTAACACTCAACAACTTTTACACAGAGAAAATCCAGACAACAGAGCAAACAGCAGAGGAGAACAAACAAGTAATCATATCCAAACCTTCCCAAAATAATGAAAACTGGCCACAAGCTATTGAAGAGTTCAAATCTGAGATGATGAGAAAGATGGAAGAGATTTGGCAAGAGAAGTGGGAAACAGCTCAAAAGGAAATTAACAGGTTAGAAGACAGAAACTCCCAAATGGACAAAGATGCCCCAAAATCAGACAAAATGGTAAATAAATTAGAACCCAAAATCTGGCAAGAAAATAACAGTTTAAAAGTCAGAATTTCACAATTGGAAAGTGAGGCAAGTAAATTGAAGACAAGAAATGACCAGATTAAAAATGAAAACCAAAAGATTATAGCCTAAAACCAGTCCCTAAAAGCTAGAATTGAGCAATTAGAAGCTAATGATTTCTCAAAACAGCAAGAACAAGTAAAACAAAGTCAAAAGACTGATAAAATAGAAGGAAACATGAAATATCTCAATGAGAAAGTGACAGACCAAGAAAACCGGTCTAGAAGAGACAATCTAAGAATCATTGGTCTTCCTGAAAAAGCAGAAATTAATAGAAATTTGGACCCCATACTAAAAGAAATTATTCAGCAAAATTTCCCTGAAATTGTACAACAAGAGAGCAATATAGACATTGAAAGGATCCATAGATCACCCTCTACACTAGACCCAGAAAAGACAACCACCAGGAATATAATAGCCAAATTCAAGAGCTTCCAAGTAAAAAAAAATATTTTACAAGAAGCCAAAAAGAGACAATTCAGTATCAAGTAGCACCAATTAGGATCACACAGGATCTGGCAGCCTCCACACTAAAAGACTGTAAGGCTTGGAATATGATATTCAGAAAGGCAAGAGAACTGGATCTATAACCAAGGATCACCTACCCATCAAAACTAACAATATACTTCCAGGGGAAAGTTTGGGCATTCAACAAGATAGAAGATTTCCAAGTATTTGTACAGAAAAGACAAGGACTAAATGGAAAGTTTGATATCCAACCACAAAAACAAAGAGAAACATGAAAAGGTAAATAAGAAATAGAGGTGAAAAAAGAAAACTCATATTTTTTAAATTTGCCTCTTTAAGGGCTTCAATATGATCTAATGATTTGTAAACCCAAAGAGCCCAACTTTTAGGACAAAAATCCACTATTTGACAAAAACTGCTGGGAAATTTGGAAAACAATATGGGATAGAATAGGTTTAGATCAACATCTCACACCCTACACCAAGATAAATTCAGAATGGGTGAATGACTTGAATATAAAGAGGGAAACTATAAATAAGTTAAGTGAACATAGAATAGTATACTTGTCAGATCTCTGGGAAAGGAAAGATTTTAAAACCAAGCAAGAGTTAGAGAAAATTACAAAATGTAAAATAAATGATTTTGATTATATCAAACTAAAAAAACTTTTGTACAAACAAAAACAATGTAGCCAAAATCAGAAGGGAAACAACAAATTGGGAAAAAAATCTTTATAACAAAAAACTCTGACAGGGGTCTAATTACTCAGATATACAAGGAGTTAAATCAATTGTATAAAAAATCAAGCCAATCCCCAGTTGATAAATGGGCAAGAGACATGAATAGGCAATTTTCAGGTAAAGAAATCAAAAGTATCAATAAGCACATGAGAAAGTGTTCTAAATCTCTAATAATTAGAGAAATGCAAATCAAAACAACTCTGAGGTATCACCTCACACCTAGCAGATTGGCTAAAATGAAAGAAGGGGAGAGTAATGAATGCTTGAGGGGATGTGGCAAAACTGGGACATTAATGTATTGCTGGTGGAGTTGTGAACTGATCCAACCATTCTGGCTGGCAATTTGGAACTATGCTCAAAGGGCTATAAAAGAATGCCTGCCTTTTGATCCAGCCATACCATTGTTGTGTTTTGTACCCCCAAAGATATCATAGATAAACAGACTTGTACGAAAATATTTATAGCCACTCTTTTTGTGGTAGCAAAAAACTGGAAAATGAGGGTATGCCCTTCCATTGGGGAATGGCTGAACAAATTGTGGTATATGCTGGTGATGGAATACTATTGTGCTCAAAGGAATAATAAACTGGAGGAATTCCATGTGAACTGGAAAGACCTCCAGGAATTGATTCAGAGTGAAAGGAGCAGAGCCAGAAGAACATTATACACAGAGACTGATACACTGGTAAAATCGAATGTAAGGGATGTCTGTACTAGCAGCAATGCAATGACCCAAGACAATTCTGTGGGATTTATGGAAAAGAACACTACTCACATTCAGAGGAAGAACTATGGGAGAGAAATGCAGAAGAAAAACAACTGCTTGAATACTTGGGTTGAGGCAGACATGATTGGGGATGTAGACTCGAAACTACCACACCAATGTAACTATCAACAATTTGGAAATAGGTCTTGATCAATGACGCATGTTAAAACCAGTGGAAATATGCATCAGCCATGGGTGGGGTAGAGCTCGGGGAGGTGAAGGGGAAAGTAAGAGCATGAATCATGTAAACATGATAACTTTTTTAAAAAATAAATATTAATAAATGTTAAAAAAATACAACGAACTGAGTCAAATTTAAAAGTATATGTCATTCCCCATTTTAAAAATGGTCAAAGATTATGAATAGAGTTTTCTATTTTTAATTTTTTAATTTTTTAAAATTTAAAAATTTTAAATTTTCTTCTTTAGAAAAAATTTTTCCCATGGTTATGTGATTCATGTGTTTGCTCTCTCTCTCCTCCCTTCACCCCCTGTAACCAACGTGTATTTCCACTGGTTTCTTCACGTGTCATCAATTAGGACCAATTTCCATATTATTGATAATTGCTCTAGGGTGGTCATTAAGAGTCTACATCCCAAATCATGTCTGTACTCAACCATGTATTCAAGCAGTTGTTTTTCTTCTGTGTTTCTACTCCTGTAGTTCTTCCTCTGAATGTGGGTAGCATTCTTTTCCATAAATTTCTCAGAATTGACCTGGATCATTGCATTGATGATAGTACAGAAGTCCATTACATTCGATTTTACCACAGTGTATCAGTCTCTGTGTACAATGTTCTCCTGGTTTGGCTCCTTTCACTCTGCATCAATTCCTGGAGGTCATTTCCGTTCACATGGAATTCCTCTAGTTTATTATTTCTTTGAGCACAATAGTATTTTATCACCAACAGATACCACAATTTGATCAGAGTTTTCTAATGAAGAAATCAGAGCTATCTATACTCATATAAAGAAATGTTCTAAATCACTAGTGATTAGAGAAATGCAAATTAAAGCAATACTGGTGTACCATCTCACACCTATTGGCTAATAGGGCATAAAAAGGAAATGATAAATATAGAAGGAGATTGGGGAAAATTTGTGATATTAATGCACTTTTTAATGAAGTTGTGAATCAATCCAATCATTCTGTAGGGCAATTTAGAACTACAGGCAAAAGGGTATAAAACTAAGTATAATTTTTGATACAGTAATACTACTTCTACGTCTATACACCAAGAGAAAAAAAAAGGAAAAGGACACATTTGTAGAAAAATAAATATTTATAATAGCTCTTTTTGCAGTGGCAAAGAATTTGGAAATTGAAGGAATGTCCATCAACATGGAAATGGCTAAAGCAATTATGAAAAACGACTGTGTTGAAATATTATTGCCCTACAAGAAATTATGAGTAGGATGACATCAGAAAAATCTGGAAAGACATTTATGAACTGATGCAGAGTGAAGTGAGCAGAACCAGGAGATTCCAGGAGTAACTGGAATATTGAATGATGATCAACTGTGAAAGAAAGAAACCGTGAAGGAAAAGAAATTCTGAGCAATGCAACAATGATCCAAGATAATTCTGAAAAATTTTTGATAAAGAACGTTGTTTGCCTCCAGAGAAAGAACTAATGGAATCTGAATGCAGATCAAAGCATGCTATTTTTTCATTCTATTTGTGTTTTTTTAGTTTTGAATTTTGGTCTTCTATGAGTATTTTCTCAAAACATGACCAATATGGATTGCTTTGCAAGATCATACATGTATAATCCAGATCAAATCACTTATAATCTCAAGGGGAGGAGAGAAGGAGGCAGTTTGTATATATAATTTCAGGAAATGTATGCAAAAATAATGTTTTATATGTAATTTGAAAAATAAAATAATAATTTTTTTAGTAAAACAAGCAAAAATAAACCAGATCTCAATTTTAAATTTATTTTGTTGCACTCCATGAATATTTTATTGTTTTTCTTTTAAGTTACCATTTTTTCCTTCTAGGGAGAAGTGATTTAGAAACTGCTTTTAAAATGGCCTTAAAGTGGCAAAGGTTAATTTGAGGTGTTTGTTGAAATATGGACAGAGCAGCATAGCCCAGCCACTGAGAGATATAATTTTATACTGGATAGAAACCTCACCATGGAATCAGGAAGGAATACTTTCGATTTCTGTCTTTGACACTTGTTAGCTATGTGACTTTGAGTAGCATTTAATTTCTGTAACACTTACCTCATGTAAAATAGAGATCATTATATGTATAGTATTTGTTTTACAGGATTTTTTAAAGTTGTGGATCAATTGAGATGACATGAGCAAAAAGCTTTGTAAAATTAAAGCACCATATGTCAGTTCTAATTTTATGACTTGAGGTGGTAGATGATACTTAGAGGATAAAAACACAATATTTATTCACTTGCTTGTAGGGTATATAGAAATTCTGAGCCCTTCCCTATACAGAAATAGATTGGTGTTCATGGTTGACTTTGAAAGTGTTTATATACCCTACAATTGGGGAATGGGGTAGGAGTGATAAGTGGTGGCGGTCCAGAGCAATCATTTAGAGTTTTTAGACTCTATGCTGAAATATATTTGCTTTCTCCTAAGAATAGTTATATAGGCCTGATTTATGTTTTCTTTTTCTTTTGTCCTATAATACTTTATTTGAGGAAAGGAAGTGTTGGGATATTTGAATGAATTATTTGGACCTTGGACACATCAAGGTTCACAATTCCAGTGCCTCTTTCGAGATGGCTATCTAATAAAAGGCAGACAATTATCTGAAAAGATGGTTCCTTGTTTACTCTTTTTCCAATACTGGTTATTTGCTTTGCAAACACTTCACTGGCCTTGACCCAAGATAAGGGTGTCCTAATGATCTTCCCCCATGACTATATTATACTTCAAGCAAGTGGCACTGATTTTAATATTGTTTGCTCTTATTTTCTTAAACCTGCTAAGTTATCTTTAATTCTTTCAATTGGGATTTTATTTATTTTATTTAGAATGGGTCTATGAAAATATGACTATGAATTAGGTTGCTTGCTTTTGGGCAATAGTATATCATACCACTACAGGATACAATGATAATGATAATGATAATGATAATGATAATGATAATGATATATATATATATATATACATATATATGTCTACACATACACACATATTCATTTTATTTAAATAAATGCTATTGATTTATACATATATTTGCATACATATTGTATATCTATAATATAGCATAATTAATTTGTAGTATGTTTATATATTGCAATTAGAAAACATTACAATTTTTTAAAATAAAAACAAATATATGATATAGGTTTAATGCTTAAATTGACATGAAAAATAAAAGGAGATAAATCCTAGGAATATTTGAGGGAATAGCAATTTCAGCAATTTGATTGCTAGAATTGATTTTTCATTTAATTATTTGAAGACTGGTCTACTAGATCTATCAAGTTAGTTTACTTAATTTCATGAAGCAAAATATTGATAGCTTCAGGATTCAGGTATTAAATGGTACTGAGAGTAGTGTCATGCCCTTTTATTATTTCCTGAATAAAAAGATTAGAGTTGAGAAAGATGCCAGTGTTGGAAATTTCCAGCTGTAAAATGAAATTCTGAATGCCAAGTGCATGGTATTCAAGCTCGTCTGCTTCAAATGTCAGGGTTGTTGGGCTATATCAAGTGCTGGACTGATAAAAACCGGCAGTGAGATAGAACATCAAAGGGAAACAGAATGTGACATAGAACTCAGTAAAATACTATAGAAATGCAATATTGTTATATTAGAAGAAAAAGACTACTGGAGTCAACTGCAAGTAAATGGTATAGGGGATTTTAAAGTTTACTCATAATTAAATTATGAAACAAAATGTGACATAGCAGGCTCTTCCTGCAAGTTCTTTATGAAATCTGGATTTGAAAATGAAATAGAATCAAATCATAGCCCTCATTCTGTAATCTCACTTCAAATTCCAAACGTGTGTCTTTTGAAATGAGATCTAGCAGGATTTTTTTTTCTTTACAAGAAATTCTTATGAAGGAAGGAAGAAAAGAAGGAAGGGAAAAAAAGACTGTACAACATTTATGATACTGGCTTTTATGTGATGAGTTCTTTTTGTGACTCAGCTGACAAGATGACTATTGCCTGTTTGAAGAAAAGAAAATAATATTTTTCCATTGAGAAATCATTTCAAAGCCACACATAAATCTCAATGACACAGAATGCAATGTCTCTGCAAAATTACATAGACCATGCCTTTTAAGGTTAGGCTATATAGATCATTGAAATGTATACTACATTTTGCTTCCTGGGAATATAGCTCATGAGTCCATACTAACATAAACAAAATAGCAATGAAAGAGAAATTTGAGGAAATGTGCGATATGATCCATCACAATGTCATGTGTGTGTGTGTAATAAAAATAGGAAGAAACAAGAGTACATTTATTCTATTTAGAAGCAACATAATCTTTCAACTATGAATGGAACCTTCTCCCTCCCTTTTTATCTCCCTTAAACACAGAAGGTGTATGATCACAGTTGCTCATGCATTTTGCAATTCAGGTGTAGAGTATTCTAGTATTAAAAATTGGAATTTCTGAACATTATGTTTAACATCACAACGAATCAACTCACAGTCATTAATCAGGTGCCTACTATGTGCATGCATTGAGTCTCTACAGAGACTCTGCTAGGCACTATATATACAAAGACAAAAATAAAAGTCTGTATTCAAGGATGTAAATCTAAAAGGTGGAGTGCAATTTGTACATGCAAAAATTACAGAATAAATACAAAGTAATTGGGGACACACTAGAAGCTAGGTATATTAGTAAAGGGTTCATGCATAAGAAGGTATTTAAACTACCTAAGAAGAGAATAAATGAGGAGGGAATGCATTACAAGAAAAAGATTTTTTACATTGATAAAATAAGTTTGGGGATTGCATCTAGGCTACAATATTCAGGTTTAATAAACTGTCCTGGTATTCAAAGAAACAATCACTTTATAAACCAGTAGGCTCCTCTGCCTAGAAGGGAACAATAAGAAATGGTATAAATACAATCAAGTAAAATGCCTAATGAAAAATGCAACATGTTGTGCTTCTCTAGTTCCTTTAAGCTTTTTCTCTGGGAATAGATGCATGTATAATATTCTCCCATCAAAATATTTTTTGGAGAAAATAAATTGAAGATAGACTAGTCCTTGCTATCATTACATTTGAAGAACAGGGAATATAAATTTCATGAGAGCAAACAAAATTATTTGGAGGGAAGTATAAAAACTTTTAAGTACATAATTGTGGAGATGCAGTATATAAACACATAATTATTTATTTCATGAAATATGAAAGTTTTATTTTGGCCCAGTTTTCTGAATTTAAGAAAATCATAATATACTTTGTTTTTAAGATACTTGCTATGAAATATTTAAAACAATGTATTAAAATTATTAAAGTAAAAGCCTTCATGTGTCATACTAATCAACATTTGCCTGGAAGAAGTTACTTATTATACTTGAAACTTAGATTCCTTGTGTATAAAATAAAGGAGACTATGTGTTCCATAAAGTGCCTACCAGCTTTAAAGTTTGAAAATTATAACGTTTTGCAACACATGCATATGTATGTCCATGCATATATATATATGTGTGTGTATATATATAACATGCATGCAGATACATGTACATGTGGAAAGAATAAGAAAGGAGGTAGAAAATGAGGGGCAGAGGAAAAAAGAAAGATGAAGAGGAAGAGGAGGAAGAAGATGAGGACAATGGGAGGGAAAGTGTAGAAGTCATCTGGAGCTCTAGGAAGACTCCATTTTTTACACTTTCTTCTTTTTTTCTATATTCAAGACTCATTTATTTTAGAAGAACAGAAGACTGTATATGAAATGGTTTTGGGAGTTCCAACCCGACTTTTAGTGTGGGTTTTAGATGCCTCTTTCCAGGGTGGAATGTGGATACAGATAATGAGTCTTAGATTGGTGCACATTGGCTTCCACATGGATATGTGGGTGAGGGACTCTCTTTAGTGGAGGCCAATACAGCATGATAAATTAGGTATCACAGTGGATGCAAATGCAGGGCCTTGAGTAGGAAAACCTAAGTTTAAATCCAGCCTCAAGACACTAACTATGTAACCCTAGCCAAGACAGAGTTATCCACATCTATAAAATGAGCTAGAGGAGGAAATGGCAAACCACTCCACTAACTTTGCCAAGAAAACCCAAATGGGGTCACAAAGAGTCAGATACGATTGAAACAACTGAAAAAAAGCAACAACAATATAGCATAGCAAAAACCAATCTCTACCTTCAAAAGTTTTTTTTTTCTAAATATAAGTCCAGGAAGGGGAGGAGAAGAATGTTGGATTTCAAATCCAGGAAGATTCCGCAAACACCTCTGTTTCAAAGTCATCAAAGTCTTTTAAAAAAGGAAATGGCATCCTCAGTATTCCTCAGTAGGTATAACTTATCTCTTCTGCTTCTTACTATTACTGAATGACTTCTATTTTTCTTTTGTAGCAGGGAGCAGAATCAGAAACTTTTCAAACATAGAAACAGAAAAAAATCACATCTTACATCTCATTCATAAATCCAAATGTTCAGTGGTTCTTGCTCCCATATTCTCTGTCATTCTTTTGATGTTCAGACACAAATGAACCCTTCAAATTACTTATCTTCTTTACTTACTTTTTCAGAGTAATTTTATTTCTTCCATTCTCTAAAGGAACTAACTTTCTCTGAATACTTGGACAATAAAGAAAAACTTCTTTAGTATGTTCACCTCCTCTAATAGAAAGACTATCCCATAAGTAGAGACAGCTATTCCTTTGATTGTAGATGTAATTTGTACATTGTCATACTTTTTGTCCTCACATGCTGACATTTCAAAAATGTAAGTTGTTCAGGACACAGACAGCTTAGAATTTGAAATAATAAAGGTCTATCATGATCTCAGGTTTTTTTTTTCTAATTTCTGAATGTTGAATGCTATCTCCAGCCCTTCCTTTGAGATAATGTAACAGGAAGCAAAGTAACCAAAAAATTTTGAGATGACTTCCTTGTCCTCCTGCTTATTGGCATTTAAATATCTATTCCTTGCCACATAGAAAGTTTTAAGATACTAGAGTCCCAGGATTACCTTACTTTGCACTATAAAGAGTTTCTTTGAAGAATAACTTGAAGCAGATAAGAGACTCACATGAGAAGTATTTTGCCTTTTATTCAGAAACTTTAGTTTTTTAGTTGATTTGATTTATAAGAATCTTAAATATCTAGGACTTTTAAATTATATTTCTATTAATGAAAGTAAGTTAAAACAATCAATAAGATATCAGTGTATTGGAAGGGATATGTAGAACAATTTTTTTCATATCAATTAAAAATTCAGAAAAGTGTTATCACTAACTTAAGCTCAAATGTCAAATTATTGCTATATTCTATTCATTCAAGAAAACATGAATGAGAATCCAATTTGTACACTTCACTAATTGGCTGGAAAATAAATAAGACACAGTTTCTATACTGGAAAAGCTTACAAAATTACAGTGTCATTGCTCTTTATTCCAAATCCATATTTGGTAACCAAATTCCAAATAGAAATATATACAAATACTTGTGACACAAAAAACAGTTCCTGAGGTGTTTAAAAGAACTTCATAATTGTAAAATTATTACAAAGGGTAAAAGCAGTAAGCAAAGCGTTTTCCTGGGGCTTATGAAGCCCTACAAGAAAATCTGCCACTATACCTTTCTTGCGCAATGCAACCATATCTGGGACTAAGATCATTCACCTAGAAGTAAAGTTAAATTGGACTTTCCCTTGCCTGCTCCAAAACTTCCTTTCTCATAGTTGTCCCTCCTGGTGTCTCCCAAGATCTTTTAGTATACTGGCCAACAATAGATAAGAAGAAATAATACATGTACAAAGATTAGTGTAATACATTTTAGGACATGAGAGTACTTAAGAAAAAAGGGCACTGTAAGAAAAGCAGCATAGAATTGTGACAAGAAATAGATCACTTGAGTTTAGGAGTTCTGAGGTAGAGGAAAGCTAAAGTCAATCAATGTCAATAGTAATTTTAGCATCTGGCAGCAACATTGTGAATCCCAAAGAGTAGGGGAGTACCAGGCTGTCTGAGATGTGTGAGTCAGTGGGATCTGATAATAGATGAGAAAGCAGAATGCTACTCTTTGATTAATCAGTAAAAAAATAATTAAACAGAAAATAAGCTAGGTTAAGTTTAACATAAAAATTGGATTTGATTAATCATGAGGCATAACAATTATGAATGAATCAATACTAGTAAAAGTTTTATTGTGGAAATAATTAAAAATATTGATCAGATATTTTCTTAAATCATTCACATCCATTTAAAAATTCCCATAATTACTGGTTGAAATGTAAAGATGTCATTATAACGACCCCTAGATATAATAATTGTGTTGAATATAAATAATATTTTCATTTGAACTTTGTTACAGAAAAATCAAATAACTAAAAAAAGGAATTGATGCAATCCATTTTATTTTGTGTTAATCTTAAATAAATTAAAATATTGCCCCTTGTCTTTATATTTAATTCTCCTCACTCCTTCTTCTCTTTGCCTTGAACTCTCTATTAAAACAAAGAAAAAAAAATAAAGCAAAAACCAATTAGAGTGACTGTATGTGACAATGTAGACACTTCCAATCTGTTAGCAGAAGAAAGTTATGTTTCATCGTATTTTCATCAAAGCAACTTCATTGTTTTATTATTTACATATATATATGTATATATATATGTATATATATATATATATATATAATTTAGGTTCCTTTCATTGATCTCATTTACATGATCATTGTCATAGTTTATATTTCCCTCCTAATTCCATCTATTTTTATTTATTCAAGTTTATACTATTAAAATAGGGAAAAGGAAGGTAAGTTTTGTAAAGGATACAGGTTGCAAATTAAGTGGCTCACAGAGCTTACAGATGGAACTCAAGGAAAGAGTTCCAAAAAGAGTTTCAGGAAAGTATAAAGAGAGGACTTGAAGACTGGAGGAGAGCTGAGTTCCTGTTTTCTTTGGAACTTGGAGGGAGTACTTCCTGTGAGAAGTTAATGGACTTTTCCTGGGAGAAGCTATTGGACCTGACAGTTGAGGTCCTCAGACCAGCTTTCCAGATTCTGGCTGGATATATCATCTACAGTAACATCTGCTTCTACCTCTTTGTTCCTGATCTGTTTATCAACATTTATTGCTGTTCCACAAGGCAAGCCAACCAGAAAGAGAGACTGTGCCTGTCTGTTTCCAAAGAGACTTTCAGCCTCTTGGTTGTAAGACCTTGGGTGACTCACCACCCTATCTAGCAATCTGAACTATTCTGCCATTCATCCAGACTGTTTTGAGAGTGGCCATAGTCAGGGAAGCTAGTTAGGGATTTGGGGGAAGCAGATAGTCAGTGTAGGGTGACAGACAGCCTCAAGCAAAAGAAGCCAGATTCTTGAGAATCTATCATTTCTGGTGGGAGGAGTAATAGTATAACAGTGCTAGAGTAATTTCCTTGGCCTTCCTTCCCATTCCCTTTCCTTGTTCATATTTATTATATTAAACTCTTTTGTTGTACAAATATAGTAGTCAGATTATATTGTTTGTAGGTTCAGATCTAAAGCCTGCCCTCTTGGGCCTAGCAGCCTGACCAGATAGAGACACTGAAAGTTTCAACTTACCATCTTGAAAAGTATGACAATACATTTTTTTTCAGTATTCACCTATCTAATTTCTCTATTTTAAAAATATATTTTATTTCTTACATGCTAATATTTCAGGCTAAGTTTAATCATAGTTTTAAAAAATGTTCTCCAATTGTTGGGCATTCACTTTATTTCGAGCTATCTACTACCACAGTATTTGTTGTTATGGATATTTTTGTATGCAATCAAATTAAATATTCTTTCTGTTTTTGATTTCCTTTATCATATAATTTTCCCATTTTCGAGACAGTGAGATAGCATGAGGATAAAGAGCTGTAATTGTAGAAGATATGAACTGAATTAAAACACTGTCTTGGACATTTAATAGAATCTCACCTTCTTAAAGTCATTTAATGCTTTCATGTCCTCATCTGTAAAATGGGGAAAACAATAGTAACATATTAGGAATGTTGTGAGACTCAACTGAGAAAACCTATGCACTTTGCAAACTTCAAAATGCTATATATAAATGATAATATTGTTCTCATCATAATTTCTACTATTATTATTAATCATTTATGTCAGTTTCCAGGTCATGAAGTAAAATTTTGGAGTTGTTTTCACTTTCCTTTCTCTTAACATTAGTGATTTTAAAGGAAGCATCCAAATGATGATTTAGAGTCTAGAATTCCTTTTTTTTTAACAATAAAACTATTGCACAATATACCAGGGCTGGAACACTACATCCTTTTATCCCTCATCAGCAAAGGACTACTCACTGGACTCATACATGTACAATAGACTGAATTCAGTCCTGGAGTAGCTTGGACTGTGTTGAAAACTGATCAGATTTTCTTTCCTTATATTATTTGTTTCACTCACTCTTATTTTGGTACCCTGTCTGATCTACTTAATGTCTAGTTTTTGGTTCATAACTAGGTTTTCTCTAAAAGTGGAGAGAAATTGGTCCTTAAAATATAATATGAAGCAGGCAGGAGATAGACATTTATTTCCTAAGCACAATTTACATTGCACAGTAACTTATAGCTCCTATTATATGCCTTATTTAACTGAGACTAAATGGCCTAGAAACTTGCACCAATCCTTGTCCTTTTTTTTGCCATTGTGGTTTGACCTTGGATTATTGTTTTAGAGTAGCCTGGCTTCTGAGATGGACAACTGGACTCCATAGTGTTTCATTCTATCACTTCCTACCTCAAGTTCCTAAAATCAGAGAATGATTATTAAAATTGTGTCTATAATAAAAAAGTTACTAATAAAAATTCCTGGATTTGAGGTTTTAGATGAGATCTAAAGGAATCTAGAGAGGCTAGGAGATAGAGATGAAGAGAATGAGCATTCCAGGACTGAAGGAAAGCCAGTAGAAATTAATGTAAATAGGAGATGAAGGGTCTTGTTCAGAGAATGGTAAAGATACTGATGTCACTAGATCACAAAATACATGTACAGGAGTAAATTCAGAAAAGAATGGAAAGGTCGAAAGGGGTCCAGTTATGAAAGACTTTAAAAGCCAAACAAAAATTTTTATATTTCGCCTAGAAATAATAGAAAGCCACTGGAGTTTGTTGAAAAAGGAAGTGGTATAGCCAGATTCATACTTTAGGAAGGTTACTTTAATAGCCGAGTGGTGAATGGACCTAAAAAAGAAGGATCTTGAGACAAGTAGAACAAGCAAAAAACTTTTATCATAGTCCAGGGATGACGTACTGAGAGAATATAGAATAGCTACAAAGTCACAAGAGAGAAGGGAGAGGATAATATCTCTTGTGATTAGAATTGACAAGACTGGACAACTGATTAGATGTGGGGTAGGAGTGGGGGTGAGAGAGTCATGAGTCAAGGAAGACACTTGGGTTGCTAACCTGAGTAACGGGGATGATGGTGGTATCCTCAACAATAATAGAAAGTTTAGAAAGAGGAGTGATTTGGATTGGGGGGAAGGGATGATTAATTCAGTTTCAGATAGTTTGTTTAAGATGTTTGTGAGACATCCAGCTTGATATATTTAATAGGTAGTTGGAGATCAGGAGAGAAGTTATGGCTAAGTAGATCATCAAATCCTTGACTGTATTTTGAAAAATTATGATATATACAGGGAAGGAAAGAGGGTCCAGGACAGTCTTAGGGGACATCTCTCATTAGTATTTGTAGACTGTATGAAGATTCAACAAAGGAAAATTACAAGGTTGGATTACAAAGATAGGAGGAGAATCAGAAGAGAAGGCTGTCAGGAAAGCTGAGAGAGAAGATAGCATTAAGTAATACAAGGTGAAGAATAGTATAATAATCTGCAGGAAGGTAAAAAAATAATGATGATTTAGAAAAAGTTATTTGATTTGGAAATTGAGAGAAATGTAATAAGTTTGAACAGAATTATTTAAGGTTAATGATGAAGTGAGAAGCCATAATGCAGAGAATTAAGAAGAGAATATAACAAAAAGGAAATGGGACCATATATTGTAAATGGCCTTCTTACAATGGATAGCTAGTAGGGATGGATGGATGGATCAAGTGAGGAATTTTTTAAGAATGATGAAGACATGGGAGTATTTGTGGTCAGCCAACAGACAGAAAGAGATAGAAGATAAATGAAAGCCTAGATATGCTTAGACAGACCATTCTGCTGGAGAACACAAGATGGGATAGGATCACTTTTGGAAGAAGAGTTTGTTTTGTGAAGGAGAAAGTTTACCTTTTCATATATAACAGGGATGAAGAAACACATAGTGGAAGAATGATTTGAGATGAGAGGAAATAAGAATGACTTCTTGAGTAATGTACTCAAATTTTTGAATGAAATATGTGGCAAGATTCTAAGCTGAGACATTTGGGGCAGAAGAGACATGGAAGGTTTGAGGAATAATGAAATATTTGAAAAATCGCCTGTGGTGATTGGGATAGTAATTTAATTAGTGAGGCATACAATGATTCCCGAATAAAGCCTCAATTGAAGTTGTGTGACAAATATTTTGGGGATCCAGTCAGCATAATTTAAGGATTTCTTTATCTCTGGTAAGTAGCAGTTGAGTAGGAACAAAAGTAGTAGATAGTGGGAGCAGTACAAGACTGATGCTTAGAAGGACATTACTAGAGAAGAAGGCATGAGTCTTAAGCAAAAAGTTGAATTGTTCATTAGGTTCAGAGTTGAATTGTCAGAGACAAAAAAGGGGAAGGAGTAGAAATAAGTTAGTGTAATTGCCTGGGAAAGAGAAGCTTACTTCTCCATTGATTGTGTGTGCATATGCACACATGTGTGCAAAAGCTCCTTAATTTCATGTCACCAAAATTCATTTATGTTTTTGGTGATCTCCTGTAGTCTTTAGTTTGCTAAGAATTTCTCCCTGGGAATATTAGTCAAAAATAGCTCCTCTTTTCTTTATTTTTATGACATGAACTTTTACATTCATGTTTATGACATAGGTAGTTTGGTCGATACCTAATTTTTTTTTCAAATTTCCTTTCAACGGTCTCATAAAATTTGTTTAGAATGGATTTTTTTCTCCAATTAATTTATGTTCTTGGGTATTTCAAATACTGTGTTGCTGGTTTCATTCATTCCTGATGATTACTTATTAATTATTTTCTCCTAGGTAGGCTACTTTTCAGTTTATGAAAAAATAGATGAATTGAATTAATTTATTTTGTTTTTACGTCACAAATATTTGTCACATATTTGAATATAGCATTAATTTAACAAAGAAACAAATTAAGCAAAACCAACTGATAGCATCTTCACATCTAACAGATAACATATTATGTTCCTTTTGTCCCCTACCTCTCTATATAAAGGAAGTTTTTTTTTCTTTACTCTTCTTTGAGGCAATAGTAGGTTGTTAAAATCATTCCACTTTCATGTTGTTTTCATGTTTTTATTTTCATTGTTCTAGTTATTATATATATATATATATTTCTAGATGGAAGAAAATCAACCTAATGGTTCAGGCATAAGGTAGCTTTATATTGTTCTTATAGTTTATTAGAAACATAAGTGATTCCCAAGTTACCAAAATACAAAGTAATTCATATGCAAGTCATCTTGAGACTCATCTCAGTACACAAAAGCAATTTTAAATGTTTTTCTTCAAAGTAGAAAGCATAATTATTACATTATTACTTTTTGAAATAAATTTGGGACATGAGGTATCTGTCAGAAAAGTCAACAGAAGAACATTTTAAAAATCAATTTTTTTAAAGAAATAAAGTTACTTGGAAGTTTCTGTAGATTAAAACTGCTTTCTAAATGTTTAAAATTAGGCCACCACTCATGTTATTGAGACTGGATATAGTTGTGTCAAACACACTGCAACTCTTTAATATTCTAACTGAAAAATTAAAGATTAGATAAAGGTGAAAGTTTGGATAGAAAAGAGGCTAGAAAAAAAGTTACTTGCTATCTAACTCCCAATGAAATTTTGAGACTTCAAAACAACCAAAGCAAAATCTAGTAGGTGATAGGGACCTTCAAATTCAGTTTAGTTCATTAATGAAAAACTGATAGTGATATGTATACAAAAAAATAGGACAGAAACCTTGTTTCAAGGAAATTACATTCTAATGGGGAAAATTAGAAATTCAAATATTCCATTAATTTGTCGTATTAATAGCACACAAAGATATAATTATTTTCAATTGTCCCATATAACGTGAGTTGGCTGTAGACCAAAAGGTCAGACCTATACTTAAGGTTAGTGTTTGGGAAACCTTTTAATGAAGAGGAAAGAGTGATTTCTGGATCATTCAAATTTAAATCCCAACCATTTATCCTAGACATTTTGTCATCTTCACTATTATTGCCAACTTCTCTACATTTGGAACACCCTCTGAAAACAGACTTCTAATTTTTCTGGAGTGAAAAACCACTTTAGCTTTGTAATTCTATTCTTTCTTGATCTAGAAGATTGAGTAAATATAAACTCAATTAACCAGCTCTATGTACCCCAGTCCCCAAATCCAACCCCACAACAACATAAAAGCCAGTTCTGGGAATTTTGTCTTCTATCCTGCTGTTGCTGCCATTTTCCATCCTCACATTCTGACTCTTGTTCTGGGAAAAGTAAAGATCAGTTCAATGTTTTCTTCTTCAGAAAAGGGCATGAAAATTTTCATGTCTCTACTTAACTATCTCTGTGACTCCTCAAATCAAACTTCCCTTCTTTGCACGTTTGTGTATGTGTATTGTGTTGAAAGCCATCCAGCAGCTCCAGGAATCTGATAAGGGGACAGTTTAGGTGAGAAATAATGAAACTGGAGACCATCTGTCTGTCAGCTCATGGCTGCTGCTTCTGACTGGCAATGAGCTTAAGATTTATTTTATACAGTATTCAACAAAATCCTTTTTCACCCAAAGCCCAAAGAAGTTTCACAGATGCGCAGAAACAGAATTGCCTCATTATTGATATATAGTTTTACAAAGAATTTTCTCATGAAGATAATGCTGGATGAGAAAAAGTCCCAAGGTTAAAAATGAGCCTCACTTTATCTAAATGTGGAATTTTGCCTGAGCTTGCCACTCCGTGACCTTGGGAAGCCTGGAGCAGTTAGAGAGATATACCCACAGCTGCAGCTTTACTCTGCTGAGTGTAAAAAGGCTGTTAACTCATTAAGTGCTGGTTTACTAAGAACTTAAAGCTTCCTAGAAAATCAGATTATAATGCTTTCCAATAAGAAAAGGTGTGGATCATAAAAGGAATCAAAGAGAAGAGTTTCAGATTTTTATCTTAGATAACCCATTATGTCTGCTTCCTTATATGCAGTGCAGAAAGATCACACACACAGTGTTACCTGCCTTTGATCTTATAATGGGATCCAGATAAAATATCTATTAAAGACTATTTCTCTCATTGACTTCCAATTATAAAATGAGCCTCCAAGAGGGGTCAATTGTTTTGGATTTAGCCAACCAGCTGGTAGCCCAGCTTTACAGGGCTTAGGTTACCAGGATCAATCACAAAGCTGTATCAGTGGCTGTATTGATCATGATGGGAATCCAGATAAAAGGCCCTATGCATGACCCTATTTCTCCAATTGGCCTTCCACAGTATTCTTTCCATTTTTTAATGTGAGCTTCTTGAAGATAGGAACTGTCTCTCATTTAAATGTATGTTTCCAGTCCTTGTGAAAAAAGTGCTACATAAATGGATTTTGATTCACAAATTTGATTAAACAAATATTTTCAGGTGTTTTCTCTGTTTAGAATACTGTACTTGGTACAGAAGGAGAGGGAAAGTCTAAATAAGATAAAATCACTGCTTTTATGTAACTTTCAATTCAGTAGGAGATGATACATAAACAACTGTAAACACATTTGTGTATATGTATGTAGTCTGTATGTGTGAGGGATGAATGAGGGAACAATCACTGTAATTGAGGGGTCTCCCTATGAATTCTAGAGCTAACTATTCCCGAATGAGTGCCTGAAATCATATTATTAGCAAAAGGAAAAGGTCTATAGCATATAAATTGTTTCTACTCACAAATATATATAGATATAAATATACTTATATGTATACACACATATAAATATATACACTCACATATTTATTTTTAAGCTTCTACCTTTTCTTTTTAAAATAATTTTATTCGTACCTGTTTATTACCTAAATTTTACTCTGTGTCATTCTTTGAGAACCATTCTCAATTAATGTGATATAAGTATGTCACTACATATTTATTTGAATAAATGCATGAATAAACAATTACTAAGCACATAATATGTACAAAACACTCTGCTACATGCTGGAAATACAAATAGAAAAGTTAGATAGTTCCTGTTGCTAAGCAAGATGGTAATGGGGTGAGGTAACATATATGAAAAGGTTTCAGGAACAAGAAATATGGAAAGGTCCTTTGGTCCTTAGATAGATGCTAATGCTTCTTTTTTAATGTAATCAGTTTCTGATTTTGAATCTTTTGACAGTGCAAAGAATTTTGGTAATAGGAACTTTTTTTTGTCTTTAAAAACTATTATCATGAATGTCAAAGATTACAGAGAGATCAAGGAAAATGAGGATTGAGAAAAGATTGTTGAACTTGGCAACTATAAGATTACTGATAACTCTGGAGAGAGTAGTTTCAGTGGAATGATAAGATCAGAAGCTATAGTATAAAGGGGTAGGAAGAGAATGAGAAGGGAGAAAGCAGAGATACATAAATTTAGGCAACCTTTACAAGAAGTTTAGGTACAAAGAGTAGAAGAGATAACAGATGATAATAAAGATGGAAGGAGGAAGTGAAAGTTTTTTTTTAATGGTTGAGGAAGATATGGATATACTGGTAATAATTAGATAAGGAACCAATATGTAGGGAGATGGGATTGAAAAGAATCATTTGAGTTGATAGAGGGGTTATGTTACCTTTGATAATGAGTAAGATTACCATATGTGAGGTAGAGGTAAAAGAAGAATTAGTGGCAGAAGGCATGATATGAAATAAGGAGAGGGGAGAAGAGGGAGCTCATGACAAATGGCCATATTTTTCCTTATAAAATATGTGCTAAAATTATCAGATGAGAAAGTGAGGTAGGTGAAGTCATGGCAAGTTTGAGGAGAGATGAAAACATTTGGAAAAGCTGTTGTAGAGAGTAGGATAGTGAGTTAATGAAGGAAGTATAGCAGGATTGCCTCTTCTCAGTGAGTGCCAAGTGAGGTTGTGTAACATAAATTTGTAGAGGACCCAATCAATATGGCCAAGTCATTTTCTCTGTCTTTCAGTAGCACATGTGTAGTAGTAAAGGTAATGCATGATAGAAGGGATCAAAGACTGAGGATTGGCAGGGTACAACTGATTAGATAATAATGGATCTGGGACTAAAAAGAAGAGAATGTACAGCTAAATTGACTCAACAAGTCAAGAAAAGGGAAAAGGGAGAATGTGTCTAGTACAGGGGAGATGCCATGGGAGAGAGATGAGTTATCAAATATTCATATATCATTGTGGACAAAGAATAATAAAGAATTAACTTAATAAGTGGTTGCTCCATTGATTGTTTCTGAAAACTGACTCTTCTTATGATTTCCTATCCTACAATTATAAGAGACTGTGAATCTCCCTAATTAGTACATTGCTGACTTCTGGGAGAAGTAATGGGAAAAAAGGGGAGTAACAAAACATGTCAATTATTTGTTCAATGGATGACTTTAAAACCTATTGACAGTACTTCATTGTTTCTCAACAGTAGCATGGAAAAGCCATTTTTTGTTTGTTTTGTTTTTTTTCCCCCAGAAGTGATGATGGTTTAATGTCCAAAAGTATTAGTCCAACATGAAGTAAAGTGAATGGAAAGCAAATTACTCGCCCACCAGGAGTAAGATTCCATCAAGAGAAATTCCTCTTGCTTTATTTTTTACTTTTTCTCCCTCTCTCTATATCTTGTCTAGTACATTTTCCAGCTTCAAGTCTGATTATAGGAACTTCTCTTTGTCTCTCTTTCTGCCCTCCCTTTCCCTCTGCTCCCATCCCCTTCTCTTCCTTTCCCTTCTCTTATCTTTTTTCTTCTCTTCTCTTCTTTTCCACCTAACTGATATATTTCTGATGTTGAGGTTTCATATATGGCAGATCTGTGTCAGGAATGATTTTTCTTGTTTTTCATTACAAATTATTGTCAACTAGCAAGCATAAGTTTCAATTAATATCTTAGATTATTAGTATTTTTGTCAATGACCTTACATCATGGGAGACTGAAATATGTCTGAAATTCATGTTAAACAGAATCTAAAACTTGGTAGTGTGGGATAGGGAAAGGAATCATTTTGATTTCATCATTCCCTTGACAATGTGAAAAAGCTGATGAATTAAATAATGTAGCTTAAAGTTGATGGTTTTGACCCATACTTACCACACATAGTGAAAATCATCCCACTGCTATTTGTGACAGTCACTACTAGCTATATGCAGCCAAACTTGATTAATTTCTTGCTTATGAAGCTGTTTTCTCTGAGCTTACATCAACTCTGTTTTCTGTCTCCAAGCCTGCCCTTTTACCTAATAAGCAGCAAATAAAGGAGGCTTTGATGGAAATTAACTGTGGTTTTAGATGTGTGTTGAAGGCTACTCTTATCACAAATCTGAAATAGAACCTGAGCCCATTCTGGAAGAAACTTTGGTAACTCACAAGGTTGATATATGTCACAATATTCAGTATCTGCAATCTAGTTTTAGCTGGAAAAGTTTTGAATTATTTGAGGAATGTGAATAAAAATAAGTAATTTAGCATTTTAAATCATGAAAATAAATATAATTTTAGGAAAAATATGGAAATTAAGTACTCTGCTTAACAATTTTATATGAACTTAAATGCTAAATTATGATTAAAATATTCTTACATTGGGAAAAATGTATTTTAACAAATGAGTGTACTTGTTATCTGATATTCCCCCTGGCATCTGTTCCTGCCTCCAAGAAACCTATTCTGGCATGTTCCTAAGAATGATCCAGATCCACTGGAATCTGAGAAACTGTTACTTGCAGCCATCCAGGCTAGGGACAAGTAAGAGAGTTAGTCAAGGCAAGTTGCCTAGAATTTCAGTTTTCTTGGACATCTTAATGATGTATAATGTAGTTCTCTTAAAAAGGCGAACAGAGCAGAATAAAGGGTAATTTGTCTTAAAGAGTTTGTGTTCTATTTGTAATAATTATGTGTAGGAGATTATTCACGTAGTTGCCTAAAGAACCTCAAATAATGAATCCTACATCTGCTTTTGAAAAGCTTCTTTTAAATTTACTGGTTTCAAGCTAAGAAATTGTCTCTAGCTCCAGTGCAACTTTCAGAGCAATATAAGATTATATGTTTTCTGTAACGTACACTGAGTAATCCCTTTATTGTAAGGTCAGATTTTTTTTCATCTTTTAGTTGGCCACATTAGTAAACTATTTAAGAACTTCAAAACCGTTAAGACCTTGCATTTTACTATGGAGAGTTCTCTTGGTAGTTGCCTGGGTTTATGATACCATCTACAGAAAATAATTTAATCCAGTTGAAACTGTCCTGTACTGGGAAAGAAAATAGTGGAAGTCAAATATCCTTCCTAAACTATGGAAATGATGGAAAAAGCCATGTTATGAGATGGGAAAATATTAACATTCATAACCAGGACTAGGAAGAATTTAGTCCTTATTTTAAGTGTGAAGATTTTTGTTTTGTTTTGTTTCATTTTTATTTCTGAAAGATTTTGGTATCTTTGGTACTAAATTTATAGTAGCCACCAGTGGTATAATTTAATTTATTGTTGCATCTCTGATGCTCAACAGAGTGACACAGAAGAATAAGACAATAGAGGTTTAAGAAATGTCAGTGTGCTAACATTGGATAATCTGCTATTTCTATTTTTTATCTGCTCTTTGCTGGCTTTGCTACCATAAAGGAAGGATAATAAAGTGTATTCTCCAAATCAACAGACATGGAAATTGACTGAAGGAAAGACAGAACTTGGGCAGAAACATATGCTCACAACTCATTCCTCATGAATGAGCTGGAGAACAAGGAAAACAAAAGACAAAAATGGAGCACAGAGTAAAAATGCAATGGTGAGTTAATGAGAGAATGGGGTGAATCTTACAAAACTTCAAAGAAATAAAGACTTAGAGCTTGAAAAGAAACCATCTAGTTCATCCCACCTACTGCCCTCAATTGTAAGTTAAGTGGTAGAATCTGACCTAGTCAGAATTTGAGCCAAGGTTCCCTGACTCAACCGTTAAGATTCTTGCCAGTATACTACACTATTTTTCATTTCTTCTCTTATGTTATGAGCCCCACACTTACTCCTGATAATGGTGATCATCACATGGCAAAATGCATGAATTACAAATGCTGGGCTAGATGCTGGCAGAGGAAATATAATCTTTATTGAAAAAAATAGGGGCCAGTCCACAAGTTCTTGGGATGGAAGGAAGGGAATAATATTATGGTAAAAGCATAAGACTTTTTTTCTTATGGAGACAGTTCATCAAAACTATTGTTTCTAAAGTCCAGTTCAGAAATTTTCTGATGGGCCTTTTCAACAGCTTCTGTGTTTTGCTAAGGTATTCACCAGAACTCTTATTTTTAAGGGTAGTCTGTGTAAGGTGTCCTGGGTCAATGCATTGCTGATAGTATAGAAGTCTATCATATTCGATTGTGCCATAATGTACCAGTTTCTGTGTACAATGTTCTTGTCCCAAAGGCCAGGATCTTTGGGTTTATGAGACATCAGCTTGCTGAAGTCATTTGCCCCTAGTCTATTCCATTGATCCACCTGTCTGTCTTTTAGTCAGTACCATGTTTTTTTGATGATCAGTGCTTTACAGTACAGTTTAAGATATGATACTCCTAGGCCCCATCCTTCACATTTTTTTCTGTTATTTCCCTTGATATTCTTGATCTCTTGTTCTTCCAGATGAACTTCGTTATATGTTTTTCTAAATATATAAAAAAAATTTTTGGTGGTTTGACAGGTATGGCACTGAATAAGTAGATTAATTTGGCATGATTGTCATTTTTATTATATTAGCTCATCCTACCCATGAACAATTAATTATTTTCCAGTTATTTAGATGTAGTATTAATTGTGTGAAAAGTATTTTGTAGTTGTGTTCATATAATTTCTGTGTTTTTAGACAGATTCATAAATATTTTATATTATGATTTCAAATGGAGTTTCTCTTTCTTACTTTTGCTATCCTTGCTTCACTCCTGATTTTATGGGAAGGCTTCTAACTTGTCATCATTGCAGATGGTTTTAAATATATATTGTTTGTTACTTTGAGGAATAATCATTCTATTCCTGTACTTTCTAGTGTTTCTAAAGGAATGGAAATTACATTTTGTCAAAGGCTTTTTCTGTATAAATTGAGATCATCATGTGAACTCTATTGGTTTGATTACTGATATGGTCAATTATGTGGATAGTTTTCCTAATATTAAACCATCCTTGCATTACTCATATAAATCCTACCTGATTATAGTGTATAATCCTTGTGATAATTTGTGGTCTTTTTGGAAGTATTGTATTTAAGATTTTTGCATTTATGTTTATTAAGGAGATTGGTCTGTAGTTTTCTTTCTCTGTTTTTGGTCTGCCTGGCTTTGGAATTGATACATATTTGTGTCATAAAAATAATTTTGTAAGACTCTTTCTTTACTTATTTTGACAAATAATTTGTATAGTATTGGGATTAGTTGTTCTTTTTATGTTTGATAGAATTCACTTGTAAATTCATCTGGCTCCGGGGATTTTTTCCTAGGAAGTTCCTTGATGGCTTGTTCATTTTTTTCTGAGATGGGATTATTTTAGTATTCTATTTCTTCCTTTGTTAATCTAGGCAATTTATATTTTTGTAGCTATTCACTTATTTCACCTAGATTGTAATATTTGCTGTCATATAATTGAGCAAAATAGTTCTTAATAATTATCTTAATTTCTTCTTCATTAGAGGTGGAATCACCATTTTCAGCTATGATACTGTTGATTTCTCTTCTTTTTTTGTTAGATTAACCAGTACTTTGTCTACTTTATTTGTTATTTTCGAAGTACCAGCTCCCTGTCTTATTTATTAGTTCAATAGTGTTTTTTTTTTACTTTCAATTATATTAATTTCTCCTTTAATTTTTAGGATTTCCCATTAAGTTTTTATCTGGGGATTTTTAATGTGTTCTTTTTCTGATTTTTAAGTTGTAATCCCAATTCATTGATCTCTTTCCTCTCAATTTTGTTGCTATAGACATTCAGAGATATACATTTTCCCCTGAGTTATGCTTTGGCTGTATCCTATAGGTTTTAGTAATATGTCTCCTCATTGTCATTCTCTTTAATGAAGTTCATAATTGTTTCTATGATTTCTTTTTTGACCCACAAGTACTGAATTATATTATTTAGTTTCCAATTACTTTTAAATTTACCCTTCCATGGATCCTTGTTAAGTATAATTTTTGTCATATTATGATCTAAAAAAGTTGTATTTATTATACCTGCTGTTCTGCATTTGTTTGCAATGTTTCTATACCTTAGTACATAGTCAGTCTTTGTATGTATACCATGTACTGCTGAGAAAAAGTTATATTTCTTTTTATTCCTATTCAGTTTTCTCCATATGTTTATTAACTCTAATTTTTCTAATATTTCATTCTCTTCCCTTACTTCTGTTAAGAGTATAGAGGGGGAACCCTAAAGATGTGTTAGTTTGCTAGTCTGAGTGTGTGTTTGAGCCTAATTGGGTTACTCTCCTCCTTAACTCTGAGAGTTTCAAGAGGTATATCCCTGTGATGATATTGAGAACAGAGTTGGACAGGAACCAGTATTCAGATAAAGGACTTCTATGGGATATGTTGTAGACATTTTGCCAGGGTTTAACCAATTTGCCTGGCCCCCAGGAAGTCCTCTCTGGATGCAGTTCCTGTCAGGGAGATAGTAATAGTGGTCAGCTTCGGGTTTGGTATAACCAAAGTTTATTAGAAATATCTCCATGAATTTTCCCTTTCTCCCTCACTTTTTCCAGTTATCGTCCAAAGAAATCTTATCTGACGCTATTGTATCTCAATAGTGTGGTTTTTTAACACAGGATCAAGGAAGGGTCAGGAGAGAGGCACTAGGAATCCTTATTCTCACACAAAAGGAGGTATGGGGTCTCTTTGCCTTAAGCCAAGCCAAAGGCTTTGGCCTGAAAATGTTCTTTTCCCCTTTCTATATTCTGCCTGCTAACTTAATCTAATGGCAGGTAGCAATGTCTTTTTTTTGTTGGCACAGAGAGGATTAATTGTCTTCAGGCTGGCTTAGCATGCTTTCTGGGCCAAAACCCCTCCAGCCATTATAAACTGTTCAGCTAGCCTCTTTAGTTGTTATTCAGGAGAAAACAGGTCAAATATCAGGTTTTCAAGGCACAAGGGCAAGGTTGGGAAAATACCCAGGTATAAAAGGATTTTAATCCTGAGGTGAGATAATCATCCCCCATTCACCCCCAAATCCAACAATGAACTCCCCTCTCAGTTCTTTGCCAGAAACCCTTGCTGTTCTTTCCAACTGCCTCTCCTGTCACCCAGTTCTCTCCCTTTGCAACATTCCAAAAATCCTTCTTTGTGCATACTTCTACTATATTTCTCTCTTATTTATTTTTCAATTGGATTTATCTAGTTCTGAAAGGGGAAGGTGGAGATCTCCCACTAATATGATCTTAAAATTTGTTTCCTCCTTGAGCTCCTTTAATTTTTCCCTTTGAAATCTAGATGCTGTGTCATTTGGGGCATAAATGTTTAGTAATTATATTACTTCATTTTTATAGTACCTTTTAACAGAATGTAATTTTCTTCCTTATCTTTTTTAATTAGATCAATTTCTACTTTGGCTTTGTCTGGTATCATGATTGCTTCTGGTTTTTTTGTTTTGTTTTGTTTTGTTTTGTTTTTTACTTTAAATGATGTATAATAAATTCTGCTCTAGCCATTCACCTTGAATCTGTGTATATCACTCTGCTTCAAATATATTTCTTTTAAACAACATAAAGTAGGATTCTGGTTTTTAATCCACTCTGCTGCTTCCTTTTTATTGGTGACTTCATGACATTCACATTCAGCATTATGATTACTAACTGTGTATTGCCCTCCATCAAATTAAACCCTTTAAATCCTGCTCTATTCCCTTTCTCTCTGTTCTTCCTCACCAGTGTTTTGCTTTTTGTCATCCCCCACTTCCCACTTCCTTCAATTACCTCCCTCTTCCTTTGTCTTTTTCCCCTATTACTTCTCTGTGGGATAAGATATAGTTCTATACCCCACTGAGTATACTTGTTTTACTCTGAGCCCTTTACAATGAGAGTAAAGTTTATGCATTGCTCGTCACCACCTTTATCCTCCCCTCTCTGAACAGATTTTCCATGCCACTTTATGTTATATAATATACTCCATTGTATCTCTCCCTTCCATTTTCTTTCTGTGCAACCTTTTCTTTTAGCCCTAGATTGATTTTTTTACATATCATTCATATACATACATATCATATCATATATACATATATAATTCCATATCATTACATTTACATATACATCATATCATCATAATCAGCTTACTTCCTGGATTTGTTTTCAAGGTCAATTAAAAATATTATATTCTGAATGTTGTGGGGGTGCTTGAGGTGAACCCCCTGGATTCTGGAATGGTACCCTTTGCAAGAATGCAAGGCACCAATACTTGGCTTAGAAATAAAAAGAGTAATTTATTAATTTAGAAGGTAATCTTGAATCTGGCCAGCAGGACAGCATAGGTGGAAGACTGCCTCCAAGAGGACACCAAATCTGAGGTCTTTACAACAGTTGATACATGTGTATGCACTCAGACACAGTATGTGTGTGTGCATAGGGGGGTGTTGGGCATCTGACTGGGGTCTGCCTGAAGACATAGGGGGTGACCCTCATAGTTATAGGACAGATGGATGTCTAAGATACAATCTGATGGGGTCAAGGAATAGCCTTAAGGTGTATCTCTCTGTCCATCTCAAATTTAAAGGACAACACAAAGAGAATTTTCCATTCAGGGTCTTATTGGGAGTCGAAACAAAGGAATTTCCTGTTTACAGTTTGGCCTAAAAAACTTCTATAATTTGGCGGTACAATGGCCCATGCTAGTTACATGTTATTGCTTTCCTTTTTTGTTGTTGTTTTTTAAGGAAACATTTCTTTTTGACTCATGGAGAAATGTTCTCTTTCTCTTTAAATTTCTATTTAATTTTCAGGGAGTTCATTTCTATGGTCATATTTAAAACTGACTGTTCAAAGATATTCAATCTCCTTTCCATTTTTCTCTATTTTAATATTTATTTAATTTAATTTATTCTAGTGACTCTTGTAGTCCAGGAAAATCTTTTCTCTGAATCTCCTTTTGAGTTTCTTGTAGAGTAAATTCTCTTCTCTAGTGATTATCCTTTGTAAAGTCCAAGATACTTCCTTTCTCAGTGTAATATATCCTCCTGTTTCTTCATCTTTCTATCCTCATTTTCTTTGTTGAGTATCTATGCTTAGGTCACACTCTGCTCTTACACTCCTGGATGATGTGGGTATTACCTAATTGATGCTTGGTGTGGTGATTAACAGAAGCCTCCACCTTCAATGGTAATTATTTGATCTTGTTTCTTACTTGTGGTTCTAATCAAGCTTTACTGAAAGCTAGATTTGGCCTGTGGTTATTTTTGTGCTGAGTTTTGTTGAGGTCTACATGGTTATTGTTTGAATGAGGACTGTCAGAACACTGGGTAGGTCACAGAATACCTGTCCAGGGTCTTTGTTCTATGTCCTATTGTTGCTGAGGCATCAAAAATACTCTGTGCCTTGCACTACCTTTAGTTTTCTTTGTCATTATTCCTTCTGGTGCACTTTTAGAGGTTTATTGGGGTGTCTGTAGGGGATCTCAGAAAGCCTAGGTTCTAACCTGCCAGCATCTTACCACAATTCTAAATATGTGGATTTACAAAATATTTTTTAATGCTTAGCATTTTAGATTCCTTAATTAATAACATAAAATATGGTACATAAAAAGGCTATTTTGAGGTTTTACTCTTTAACTTAACTAATTATAATTCCCCTTTGCTTTGCTCTTTTTCTTTTTCCAGAACTAGCCAATCAGAAAATATTAGAGATGGTATAAAATACCTACAAACCTCATCAAACATGCATTTTTAGCAAATAATATAATACAGAGACATTTGAAAGGCCTTTTAAGTAACATAGTTTGTGCTTTTCATTTTGAGTAGGATAATACATGAATAGCACTGTTCATCTCATGCATCATTTGGCTCACAGTAGCTTATAGTAAACTATCCCCCTCCTTTCAAAGTGATAATTGAAATAGATACAGAGTAAGTGAAGGAGGAATTGTATTTACTACAGTTTATTTGTGAGCCAGTTATAGCCCAATAGTAACATGCTTTTCTTTTCTAATATTAGTTTATACTGTCATTTAGTTGAATTCAGTGTCAAAATGTATTAAAAGTGTTGTAATACTCATATATTTATGCTAAAAACATCCCCAGCGATGGTCAGTCTTTAGAAATAATTGACAATATAATGAACCCTTTACTAAACTACTTTTTTAGGAAGTCAAGAAGCATCAATAATTATGCCACTTCTCTTGGAGGTGCTCTGGAATTTCTAAGGAAGACTACAAATGAATAGGTAGTTTATCACAACTGGTGATAGGAAAAGAAAATGCTATTGAAGGAAGAATGTGAAATGGTTTGTTTCTTAAAAAGGTAAATTTAGCAACCAAGCTCTTTGGTCTTCCTTTTGACTTGGGGAAATGGAAACAAAGCTGTTGACTAGATGATTTTTAAGATCCCTTTAAATTATAATATTATATATTTCAGGAAATTTGTGAACATAAGAAGAGTAATGAGTTTGCTTCATGTTTTCCTCCTTCTATTCTTTCTATTCCTAGGAAGTCAACTCTTCCATTAAAGCTCAAAGGAGGCAAAGAGAATTACCATTTTAAACCAGCATATTATGTCATTGTACTTGCATTTTCATAGTCAATCGAAATGTTTAATTGTTTTTCTAGCATTTACTAACATTAAAAATAATAGAATTCAATTTTTAGCAATATAAAGGAAAAGTTGCTGTTCTGCCTTGAAAGTAAAGTGATTTCAATTTTTGTTCTTTTATTAAATTATTGATAAACTAGCACTTATAGGATGAAATTGGATCATAAAAATGTAGATTACTTTTCTTGTGAATGGAGGAGATATAGAAAATGTAAAAAATAACCATGGGAGAATAGTAAACACTAATGGAATGATAAATATTCCTCTTTTTCCCCCAAAAGAAGAGATGGTATTAAGATCATTAGTATTAATTATCTTAAAACAATCCTAATTTTCAGTCCTTCCTGAACTGTTGCTAACAAAGCTGTAATCTGTCTTGAAAACTATAGCTTCTTCATAAACAATGGAAAATGTGTATAATCCCAAAACAGCAATTATCATAGTAGGAAGGAAAGATATCAAGAGAGCTAAAGAATAGAGAATGATGCAAGAAGAACACCCAAAGGAAACCTGGAAGTTGTAAGGCACAGATGTCACCTTTCTTTTGATTGCACACATCTGCCCTGGCAATGAAAGAACAATGTTCACAAGGAATCTATTATAATAACCTTGTAACTCTGTGGGCTTAAAGTAGTTGAATTTGAATGACATGGAGTATCATTCAAACAGTATAATTGTGAATCATAAATGATTGTTTTTAAAACATTTTTCAGTCTTCTATGTGATTGAAAGAAAATAATTTGCCATAAAATATCACTCCTAAAAGCCTATCTACCAGTTCCTGGCAATTTAGGCATGATATGAGAAAGAAAGGAGAGAGATATTCAACAGTCAACAACAAAAAAAAATTGACAGCCAAACAACTTAAGGATATGTAACAAGGATAGAAATTAAAACAGCCCTTCAGTTGATTGAGCTGAATAAGTTAACCAAAAATCTGAAGGGTCCCTCCCAAAGTTCTCCAGACTTCTTTATGTGCAGATAATGAGAAAATAACATCAGTAATCTCAGTCTTTAGTATCCAGAGCCAACAAAATTTTAAGGAATGTCTTAATACTTTTGAGCATGGAAGGGAATAATTGGAAGAAGAAGCAAAGATAACCTGAATGAATGTTTAGATAATTCTCATTAAAATGTTTTACTTGGAATTCACTTTTAGTAAGGAACTTCAATAGAGATTACTTCAATAATTAGTAAACCCCATTTCCAACCTGTGTTTACTATGTAAGTAGAAGGATCTATTAAACTTAAGATGTACTAAGAAGTTACATAAGATTATAGGGAAATAGAACAATGTCATTGTGGAAACATCACAGAGAAACGAATCCTCTCCTATTCATCTGTAGAAAAACATCAAATACTTTCAGAGTCATCATCATTATCCAAGAAAAAGCAAGTCAAGCTCAAGCAGGGAGGATCATCAGGCTCAAAACAAAATTCAGATCATAGTAATGAATCATTTAACTTCAAAGCACTCTCTGGAGGATCAAGTGTTAAATTTGGAGTTGCTGAAAATATTGCAAATTATATAAAGAGCTGACACATATCCCTTGACTTTAGAAGAAATTTTGAATGAAACCCACCATTTGCACATAGGGTTCATGCAGAAAAAAATGACTGATAGTTGAGGCATTAGAAAACCACCCCAAAATTGAAGTACTGACTGAAAATATGCCTTCAAGCCCAAGCACAACCTTGTTATAAAAAGTAAGGTAATCTGACTGGGTCACAAATGCAATTTGGGTGTGAGGAAAGATAAAAGGGGAAAGTAGGTGATTATAAGGTGATTGGAGAAGAAAAGAAGGTAAGGGAAGATATATAGGAGATAAAGGAAATGGGGTATGGAGGAGAGGGCAGCTCAAACAGGTTTATTCCCAGAGGCTTGAGACAAAGGATACAAGGAGGAAATTAAGGCCAGTAAGAAATGTTTAGGTTTTGGCTGGAGGGTTTCTCTTGTTAGTTTCTAAAGTCCCTTGAGGGAGGAGTCGAGAGGGCCCCTCCCTGCCAGTCAAACTGATGGCTGGAGGAAGTCTTGGGTAGGTACTTCCTGCCAAGATGGATGCCCCCAGGTCTCTCAAGAAATAAAAGAAAATGAGTCCTTCCCTCATTAGCCCTTCCCTCAATTTTCGATACAATGATTCACCAGAGGCTTGAATAGGTAACAAGGGGATTTATTAATACCAGGGTCAGTCAGAAGGGGAAAAGGTTTAGGATTTTCTAAATGTTGCTAGGGAGAGGGGTGATGGGGGCAGGCATGGGCCACAGGAGAGGTTTAGACTGAAAGAGCCTGAGCTCCCAGTTGGGAGATTTGACTGCCTTTTAAGTAAAGTCCTTATTGAATCACTAAAACTAGGGGTAACTTATTTGAGGATACTCTACTTGTCTATAGAAACTAAAACCCACAATGTTCAATCACTAAGCCTCCCTTCCACCTAGGGCCCAAAGGAAAATCAGGGGAAGGGGAGGGATGTATATGGAGAGATCAGGGAGAGGTCCAGAGAAATGAGATAGATTTAAATTTCCCCAAGACAAATAAGCACAGGCCAAGGCTGAAGCAATTAGGCCAAAGCCAAGCCAAAAGGCCGCAGCTAATAGGCTAAGCCAAAGCAAAGCCTCCAGCCACAGTGAAAGCCAGAAGGAAAAAGCCCCCTCAGTTGGAACTTCACCTCTATTTATAGTTTCAAGTTTCAACTGACTTTCTGAAGATTCTAAGATGTTTAACTGACTTTTTGTGACCATTAGAAATTACAGAAGCAAAAAGTTTCTGTCAGCCACCTTGCATTACAACCTGAAGAACCAAGTTGCCTCAGCTCCTAGACAAGCATGACCAGAGAGGCTTATGGGGAATATTCCTAGAAGAATTTGAAGAGGGCCTGCCTTATTCCCAGAAAGCAATCAAGGTTTTGGGGGACCAGATAATCTTTGTCACTCATCCTGAGGAGAAGATCCTTTTTTCAGTGATAAGAGCTGTCTGTCAGTTCAAAGTGGATGACTTTCAAAAACTTTGGAGTAGAATCACTGGATTCTATAGATGACGAGAAGATTGAAGAATATCTGAAGTGACGAGTATTTCTTCTATGAAGAAAGGAGTATAGACCAAAGAAAGTGGCACCCATTCAGAGAACAAAGAAAGCAGTCTTACAGAAGCAAAGATTCAAGACTTACAATGAGCACTTGTCTGGAGTCTTGTAGGGTTACTTTGACATTGCTCCTAGCAAACAAAGGGCTCCCCTTCTGATCATCTGTATTCAGGATCTCAACTGAATATTCATAGGCTGGTGTCAGCTGGAAGGTGGCCTATCCTCCCTTGACTAAGGAAAGGAAACAGGTTTACAGGTATCAGCCTCCTCTAAGCTTGCTTAAAGGTGTCTCCTGTGAAGAACAGAAAGGAGATCAGCTTAGGTGGTTTATAGTATAAGTAGAGGGGAAGAATGTGAAAGAAGACTGGAAAGAGAAGATGGGACCAGGTTGTGATAGTCATTAAAAACAAAATGGTAGATTTTATATTTAATTCTGGAAGAAATTGTGAAGCATTAGAATTGATTGAGTAGTGGAGTTGGAATTGAGGGGTGAGACATGATCAGACCTGAAATTTAGGAAGGTCATTTTGGTAGCCTAAGTTCACATTGATTTTAAGACTACCATCACACTGTTGAATTCATGTGGAATATGCAATCTAATAAAAACCCAGTGAATGAGAGAAAATCTTCTATGGTTTGGAGTATAAAGCAAATGGAAAAGTCATTAGATGGTCCGAGGTGTTTTTCCTGGAAAATGAAGACCAGCACAATGGCCTGAGCAACCCTGCAGATCACAGCCTACTGACATAGCAGGTGGCCAAAGCCTTTTGCCTTGGCCTCTTTCTGCACCTAAAGCTACTCAAGGAAGATAGAATCACCCAGCTGGGACTGCAAGTGGCCCTTAACTTCAAGCAGGTTGGTTATCAGGCTGAGAATAAAGGTCAGCCTCTGCCCACCCAGTACATGAAGGAGCGGGATAGTGCCCTGGTGCTCATGATTCATGGGGGTGCTTGTCAGCTCAACAAGGGCCCCTGAACTCACCTTTTATACCCTGGAAAACATCTCCTAAGAGCCTCATATCAGTAGCAGTTGTACCCAAATCATTTGTACTTCAAAACTTGAAGATGAAGCATTTGTTAACACTAATCAGTGGGCTGGGGTAGGGGGAGGCAGGTGTTTCATAATCCTTAGTCTTTTCTGAATTGTCCCAAGGAGGTCAGGTTAGCTTCTTGGGTCCATACAGCTCAACCTTCCCCACAGCTAACACATTTCTATTACTGTTTAGAGAAGGATACTCATGTCCTATGCCTATGTTTTCAGACTTTACCCAGAAGGGAAAGGGTGCTGGGGGAAGAAACAAAAGGTGAAATACCAGCTTTGCAAAAACAAACAAGCTCTTAAATAAAAGAAAATCTGAAATACTTCACTGTAAAAATAAGTGACCTGGAAAATAGATTCAGGAGAGATAACCTCAACTTCCTGAAAGCCATGTTCCAAAAAAGAGTCTGTACACCATATTGCAAGAAATTATCAGGAAGAACTGCACTGTTCTTCTTGAACAAGAGGGGAAAATATAAATGGAATGAGATGGCAAATTTTAAAATATCATTTTTATAGCCAAATTCTAGAACTCCCTGGCAAAGGAGAAAATACTGGAAACAGCAAGAAAAAAAGTCAAATATTGTGGAGCCACAATCAGGATTAGATTACACAGAACCTAGAAGTTTCTAGGTTAAAGGATCAGAAGTTAAGTAATAGGATATTCCACAAGGCAAAGGCTCAGGACAGCCACCAAGAATCACCTACCCAGCAAAACTAAGCAAAATACTTCAGGGGAAAATACATATTTAATAAAATAGAGGACTTCCAGGCATTCTTGAACAACTGACCAGAGCTGAAAAGAAAATTTGATTATCAAATTAGACACTCAAGAGAAACATAAAAAGGTAAACAGAAAAGAAAACCTCAAGGGACTCATGAGATAAAACTAATCACATTCCTGCTTGGGAGGATGGGTAATAAGGAATAAGATAAGTGCAAAATTTAGAAAAGTGTATTGGAAAATGCAAGCTTGAGTTAAACATTCAAAGGGCTTTTGGAATGTTGCAGAAAGGGCACAGAGCTTTTGAACTCTGGGACAGTTGGGAGTTTGCCACTGGTACAGGAGTTTGTACCCTTATCTCAATGAAGAAACCCGACTTGAGGAACTACAAAAATAGGTCTGGATCAGCAGCTTTTGAGGGCGGACCTCCAGGTCTGTGACAGCCCACTGGAGCGACCTCGTAGAGGTAGTGGACTGTACCAACATCCTGGACCCTGGGACGGCAGAGAACACCATTGGAGCAAGTTGTGAGATCCCCAAACCCTGTCAAGCTTGTATTTAGTCTAGTCTAGTGTAGTGTAAGTTTTATCTTCCCTGCCCTGATTTCCTGAACCACCTAAACCCTTGTCACATTCCCACTTGCCCTACCTTATTTAATTATTAAAATTATTTTATGTTGCTTCCTGTTGCCTCATTATAACCCCAAAGGACTCACAAAATATTTAATTAGTTTCCCTGGCTAAGTTGAGTGTGTAACTGTCATATCAAGTATTTCCTGATTCCCCCATTCCACTATTTCAGGTGACAACTAGGATATTTAAGATATGTATGATAAAGGAGATGTTTAAAGTTTTTAAATACTTAAAGAAACCAAGGGAAACAGTGGGTTTCCACTGATTATATTACTACATAGATAATAACTAGGTTACTTAAGATATCTACTATACTTGAAGTACTTAAGGTATCTAAAGTACTTAGGATCTTTATGATATAGATGATATTTAAGGACTATCAGTATTAGGGCAATGAATAGAAGCATATACATACAATAAATAGGGAATAAGTTGAATAGATGGGATAATATAAAAAATCAAGGAATAAGAAAGAGAAATATTCTAGGAAAAGAGAAAAGGAAAGAAAGTTGGAGGTAAATTATCTCACTTAAGGAGATGAGTAAGAATTAACACAGTAGGTGGAAATGTGTAGTGGGATGGGCAATAGTTGAAACTTACTTTCATCAGGATGAGTGCAAAATGGAAAAAATAGCCCACACTTAATTAACTATATAGGAGGAGGGAACAATAAAAGGAGAGAATGGGGAAAAAGAGTGAACTTGGGGAGGTTGTAGTCAGAAAGAAAAACATTTGTGAACAGGACAAGGCTAAAAGGAGAAGAGAAGGATAAAACAGTTTTCATAATAAGATGGAGGGAAACACACAGTAATCATAACTATGAATCTGAAGGGGATGAACTCACCCTTAAAATGGAAATGTATAGGAGAGTGGATTAAAAACCAGAATCCCATAATATGCTATTTACAAGAATCACATTTGATATGTCTATATGCAGTCTAAAGGTAAAGGAGTGGAGCAAAATCTTTTGCTTTACTAAAGTTTAAAAAACAGGGGTAGTAATTGACAACTGATCTAATTTAAAGACATAAAAAAGGAAATTATATTTTTATAAAAAAGAACCATATGCAATCAATATCAGACAAATATGCTTCAAATAACATAGCATCCAAATTCCTAAGGGAGATATTACACAAATTACAAGAGGAAATAGAAAATAAAACTATTTTAATAGAGGTCATTAACCTGCCCCTCTCAGAATCAGATGAATCAAATGAAAATATTCTAAGGATCGAAGATTGATTATAACTGCAGATCTCTCTAAAATGAGTTGATTGAGGAGATAGCCTTTTCCTTTTGAGGAGATTCTTCTTGGGGGGTTTATTTTCTCTTTTATCTTACTATTTGTTTATTTGCTGTTTGTTTATTTTAGATATGTTTATTTCATTTACTATGGTTTATTTATATAAATCCTCAAAAGCACCAAGCTACAGGTGAGCCTAAAGGAAAACTTAGTCACTCATTCCACAATCATTTATTGAGTGTTTAAATACAAATTTACTTATTTATATAAATGCAAACTCTTGTGTAAATAATTAATCATGTAGTTATTTACACTTACTAAGTGTATCTCCAACACTGTGGCGAACAGTGGGTAAAGAAATAAGGGCAAAACATTTTTCTTTTTCTCAAGGAAATCTCAATCTAAAGCAGGAGACAACATGTAAAAGCCTAAATACCTGCAAGATATATAGAGTATAAATGGGAGATAATCTTGGAAAGAAAGCACTGGCAGTGGAAAGGGCAAGAGAAGGTCTCCTGTGGCTAATGGGATGCTAGCTGAGTCTTGAAGGAAGTGTTGCATAATTATGTTCTGGGGTTGAGTAAAAGCACTCGGGTCACCCAGTAAAGGGCCCTTGTTTGTCTTGTCTGCAGATAAGTGAGCAAAAGATTGTTCATTTGGGAAGTATCTAAGAATTACCATGAAAGCATCATTGAAATATCTAAATATTCCTGGGGGAAGAGGAAGGCGTTTAGGAAAGAAGGCAATTATGGAATCTTCCCAGGTTACTAGAGAGAGAATTCTGGGGATGCAGGCTAATGTGCCTAACAGCACAGTGGTGAGATTAGTTGAGACACATGGCCATAAAATATATTAGATGCACCTTTATAATTGAGCTTTTAAGCTCAATATGTATGCAGAGAGAGGTAGCAATGAAATGACTGAAATGAGCACACACAGACTCAGAGACAGATACACACACGTACACACACACACATTCACACGCACAGTAGACTTCAATCCCTAGGTAGAGAAGCCTTTTTCCTACTCAAAAAAAAAAACAACTTCCAAATATTTCATAACGGGGGGTTGGTGGGGTGTGTGTAGGGCAGGTGTGGAAAGATAGCTTCAGTGACCAAAGAATTCATGGAGAGAAAAACCTGATTATGTGAGAAAAGTAGCTCAGGGCTAAGATATAATGGTTAAAAAGATCTTGAACTCTTCTTTTAGGATATAAAAAGGATTTATGAGACAAACCTAAATTCTTGGACCCAGTCTCAGAGAGAAAGACAAGCTCTTAGCCTAAGAGATTGAGGAATAGCAATGGGCTAAGACATGATGAGGAAGAGTAAACATCATCTACCACTATTTACTCTCAATTATGTAGAGTGAATAGTTTCTATAGAAACATCTCTGGGAATGTGATTACTGTTTACAACAAGAAACTTATAGAATTCTTGTGGGGAAAGATAGAGAGAGACAGATTAGATGATAACTCAGGTAAAGAGATTCACAATTTGTTGAATGACCAGACTCAGAGAGTCGTCATTCATGGTTCAATGTCAACTTGGCAGGCAGTCTCTAGTAGAGTGCTCCAGGGATCTGTAATTACCAGAATCTGTTTAATATTTTTAATCACTGAGTTAAACAAAGGTATAGGTATGATATGCTTATCAAATATGTAGACAACTCTAAACTATGATAGATAATTAACACTCTAGATAACAGAGTAAGTACAAGAAGCTTTTGACAGAGTAGGATATTGAGCTGAATCTAATTAGATAAAATCCAATAGGGATAAATATAAAGTTCTAAACTTGGGTTCAAAAAAATCAACTTTAAAAGTTCAAGAGAAATTTAGACTTAATTAAAATCAGTTCTATGAAAAAAAGCACCTTAAAGTTTTATTGGATTGAAGTTTCAGCAGGTTAACTGAGTACATACATTTAAAGAAAGTAAATGGATCTTAATAATAATAGCTAGTATCTATATACAACTTTAAGGTTACAAATCATTCTATAAAGTTTCATTTTAATCTCCCCAATGACCCTGCAAAATAGGTTCTATTATTATCTCCACTTTTTTGATTAGAAGACTGAGGTTGAGAGAGGTTAAGTGACTTGCCCAGATTAACACAATTAAGTTGTGTGAAAGGATGGATTTGAATAGAGCTGGTTCCTTGTTCCAGTACCAGGTTATACTAACCACAGTAGCAACTATATGCATCATTAAGAGAAACATATCTTCCATTTTTAAGAAGATAATCATAGCTTACTTTGTCTTGTACAAACCACAGGTTGAGTATTCAGTTCTGGGTCCCAAAGTTTAAAAAGGACAATGACAAGGTAGAGAATATCTAGAAGAGCCAGTCAGAATAATGAAGGATTTTGGATACAAGTGAAGGAAATGGAGATATTTAATAAGGATTAGGGGGCAAGTTAAGGGGTACAATGAATGGAGTGCAAGTTCGAGACCCAGGAAGACTCATCTTTCTCAGTTTGAATTTGGCCTCAGATGACTTACCAGTTCTGTGACCCTGGGCAAGTCAGAACCATTTTTACCTCACTTTCCTCATTTGTAAAATAAACTGGACAAAGAAATTTCAAACCACTCCAATATCTTTGCAAAGAAAACCTCAAATGGAATCATGAAGAGTAAGACACAACTTAAATTGCTTAACAAAAATATCTGGATTTAAATATTCAAGAGGAATAAATTCTCTTTTCTAGTTTGAAGCTTTTCATGTAGTAAGGGATCAAGTCATTATTTTTGGTGGGATGATAAGTGGATTTCTCTAGGTGTAACACTGTTCTCTGAAATTAGAGATCTTCAGACAGAGAATATACGACTAATCATTATGTTTGTTATAGTTAATATCTTTCCTCAGGTTTGAAAAGAATTGGGCAGAGACTAATTTCCTTTCCAAATCTGAAATTCTGTGATTTAAGATGTAAATCGGGATTATATTTCTAGAAAAAGTCAATTTTTTCCCTCATTGTTATAATTAAGTGATGAGACAGAATCAGGGCACAATGGAATTAGCCCTGAATTTGGATCTGGTTCAAAAACAAGCTCAACCAATTGTTGCCTTTATAATATTGGAAAAGCTACTTCCTCTCAAATTGCTGTTTTCACTTCTGAAAAATGAAGAGTTTGGACTGTATGACCTCCGAGTTCCCTTCCAGTTTTGGTGCTATGGTATTGTCTGAGAGATTGTGTATTTATGGGGTTGCAACTTGAACTCCAGACCTTCACAACTGACCTTGAGAGCCAAAAACAACACTATTGGATTTGTGTCAAGAGAGTAAAAGAAAAAAGTAAAAGAGTATGAAACAATCATAGGTTGTCCTAGTGCAATATATAGGAACATTGTGTCAGCTCTTAGATTTATGGCAGCAAAGCTCTATCTGTGTGGCTATAAACCAGTCAGGTCACTCCACAGCAAGTGCTATAACCATTTTACAGGACATTTAAATAGGAATATTCAACAAGGACACGTTTTCCCTGAGGAAAGCCATAAGTAGGAACAAAATATTTGGAGGGAGAGTGGGCAAAAGCTATTTAGTCTGTCAAATTGCATTCTTATTCCTGTATTTCATCTTTTATTATTTCACCTAATGATTATTTCTTGGACTGTCTGGCAATGGTTTTCCTTGAACAACCTTGCCTAATAAGCTCTTTTGTATGTTTATTATATTCCAGTCACTCGTTTATTTTGTCTTCATAAAATGGATTTGTTTTTCATTTTAATTTACTTAATACTTGTCCAGCAATTAAAACTAAGTTTTAAAATAATATTATTTTAATGATTGCACATATATTATGGATTAAGACCAAGACATGGTCTATAACACTTTGAAAAGTAAAGCCCAAATTTATTAATTTGCTACTTTTCTGAGAGTGAGCAGATATATATTTTACTTTCAGTCTTGTTATAAACCAGCTATGTGACCTTTGGTATGGCAATTAACCTATCTAGGAATCAAAATAAAATAATAACATCAAAATGTTTTCTCACTCTTATGTAATGATAAATTTCCTGACGTTCAAAAGTAAAGGGTTGTTGGCCTCTAGCTAATGTACAAACTATTTTATACTGCATCAAATAGCATAGATAATGAAATATAAATCCCATGAATCAGAGATCCTTAAGAAAATGTTGATGGAAATTATTTTTTCAGTATAAGTAAACTTTGCCTAGAAAGGTAAATGGCTATAGATAAAGAAGAATTTGCTATGAAGCTAGTCCTAGGAATTACATGAATATTCCTGGATTATGAATTTAAATATAAGAAGAGGCAAATTTTCAAGAAGAGTGGAGTAGTTCACAAGAAACTACATTTGAGAAAATAATCAGTAGAAAAGGTTATGGTTTAATTATCTACATGCAAATGCCCAAAACATCAATAATGAAGATAATTTAAGATTTTTGTCCTAGGGAGGCAAATATGGTCTCATGTAAATTTCAAGAGATAAAGCCCAAGGCCTGGCACATGGGTCTATAGGTATAGGTATATGTCTTTTAGAAAAGAAGTAGGATGCTTTAGGTAAAGGGAGTGAGGCTGCTGTTTGTTGTATAATATATTAATGTGAAGTGCATAAAATACCTTGGGGGTGTTGAGGGGAGAAGCACAGTGGAGAATATTTGGATGCAGATAGGGCAAAAGTAAACTAAAATGATCATGGAATTCTGGTATATAGTACAGGCCATTTAGAAAAGGGAGGGAAAATAGATGAAAAGTTTGGGAAACAGATTAGAAACCTGGCATGGACATATGGTATACTTAGAATATGGTATAGTGTACTTAGAAACTTAGAAATTTTATAAACAAAGATTTTTTACTTTTTCCTTTGTATCCACAGTACAACACAATGCTTGGCATTAAAAGTTCAGTGAATTTCAATTAAATAATTTTGAATTATAGGAACTTTAAGGTGTAAAAATCTACTAATCTAGTTCCTTAACTTTGAAGGAAATCCTTCAAAAGGTGGATAGATCAGAAGATGACCTTTTATGTTGGATTTTGTTTTTACTAATCAAAAAGAATCTTGGAAATGGGATTAACCAGTACTTATTAAACTTTATGAAAGAGGAGAATAAAACTGGGCCTAGTTCTGCATATATATTAGATTTAAAAGTTAAAATTCAGTGTTTGGAGGAAATGTAATGTCATGAATCAAAATTGTATAGAGTAAGTAAGTTGATGAGTAATAGGAAGTTTTCATCAGCTAAATCCTAAAGACCTAAAGGGAAATAGAAATGAGGAGAAAAAAATAAAAACCTTTCTCTAGAGAACAACAGGTATGTCAAGTTATCTTATATTAGCATGAGTGTGCTTATGTGACTCACGTTCAGTTTTATAACAAATAAAATCAATCTGAGCATAATTCCATATGTGAATCTCTTTTTATATTAGGGGAACCCAGACTTATCTGAGAGCTCCAGTAACCTTTTAAATTAATCTGGTATATTTATATATGTATTTTTTTTGATGTTCAGTTATTTTTAGACATACCCAACTCTGTGTGGCTCAACCTAGGGTTTTCTTAGCAAAGATACTGAATATCACAATGATCATACACTATCACTTTTTCTACCAATAAATGCAATAATGGTTCCATAATAGGAAAACTATCATTATCATTTCCTATATCAATAAGAAAATTAAAAGAAATCATTTGATTATCTCAATAGATGCAGAAAATTCTTTTGAAAAAATTCAACAGCCATTCTTATTAAAATCAATAATGTGGGGTAGCTAGGTGGCTTAGTGGATTGAGATCCAGGCCTAAAAACAGGAGCTCCTTTGTTTAAATCTGGACTCAGGTACTTCCTAGCTGTGTGACTCTGGGTAAGTCACTTAAGCCCCACTGTCTGCCCTTTACCTTTCTTTTGCCTTGAAACTAATCCACAGTATTGATTCTAAGACAGAAGGCAATGATTTAAAAACATTAGAGAACACTGAAATAGATGAAACATTCCTCAAAATAGTGAATAGCATCTATCTAAACCCATCAGTAAACATCTATAATGGGGATAAGCTAGATGCCCTCCTAATAAGAAAAAGAGTGAAGCAAGGATGCCAATTATTACAATTATTATTCAACATTATATTATAAGTGCCACATATAGCAATAAGCATATGTAAGGATGGGATTTGTGCAAGGGGAACGGGACAAAAAGAGCCAAAGAAGGAGTGGCTGACAGTTGATGACAGTTGGTGACAGTTGAGACCAGGGGGATTCTGGGTAATTCTCTGGAGGAAGAAGAAGAGGGAAGGTCTTCCAGTGAAGACTGGAAGGAAAAAAGAGGAGGATATCTCAGCTCGAATCCAGTCCTGAGGGCTTCCTGAGGATCTTTATTTGGATATTGAATCCCCCATTCCCTGGTCAAAGATTCCATCACATCTCACCCAGCAAGCCTTAGATCATCGAGTCAGCTAAGTTTTTGGACTCCATTTTGGGAGCGATCTCTTACTCTCCTTCTCCCAACTACCCAACCTTGCTGAGAGACTCTTTCCAGTCTAACTTACAATTATAGAAAAGGATAGAAATAGAAAATAGAAATAGAATCTGAAGGAGAAGAGGTGGGGGGAGACACTTGGGAGTGGGAACCCCAGAGGTTCCCTCTTGAGAGAGAGACTCCATAAGAATAGAGAAGAGGGCACCCCAGATCCCTCTACCCTTCATCCCTTTCCCCAATCCCTGAATTGTGATTAATAAAAGCCATTCATTAGTCAGATAGTGTTCCAGAGTGCCTGGGAGACAATGAGGGAGAAGGGAACCCCAGTTTGGTCTGGCTGCCTCCATCTTGAAGCCAGACCCCTGCTGTGAATTTAACTTATTGGGAGGAGGTTTGTGTGAACCCGACCTTATTCAGAATCAGATTGGGGTGCCACATACCTCATCTTATAGGGAAGGCTCACCCCCAACTCCTGTGGGGTGGCACGATCATCCAGGTCACCCATTTTTGGGGTGACACCCCCTCTAAGACTCTAAGTGTATATTTGGCAGGAGGGGAGAGCTAGAAGAGAGTCTCACCTCATAGACTCTCTCTCTTCCCTTCTATTGTAACATTGGTCAGTTGGCTCTCATTATTCTTATAAGTAGAAAAGTAAATTGAAGGAATTTAAATAGACAATGAGGAAACAAAACTATCATTCTCTGCAGAAGATGTGGTATATGTACAGAAATATAATCAACCAAAAAACTAATAGAAACAATTAACATATTTAACAAATTTGCAGGATATAAAATGAATCCATATAAATCATCAGCATTTCATGACACTACCACTAAAGCCCTATAGCAAGAGTTAGAAAGGCAAATCCTATTTGAAATAACTATAGATAATATAAAACACCTGGGAGTCTACTCCCAAGTCAAATGCAGGAATTATAAGATTTCAGGCCTCAAACACTTTTCACACAAATGAAGTGAGGTTTAAAAAACTGGACAAGTATTAATTGCTCATAGATAGGCTGAGTGAATACAATAAAAATTGAATTCTACCTAAAGTAATTTACCTGTTCTGTGCCATACCAATCAAACTAACCAAAAATTATTCCATAGACCTCTAAAAATATTATCAAAATTCATCTAGAATAACAAAAGTCCTAGAATAGCAAGGGAATTATATACAAAATCTTAAACTATATTATAAAGTAGCAACCATCAAAACAGTCTGGTACAGACTAAAAAAAAGAATGGTAGACCAATGAAGTAAATTAGCCTCACTACAAGCAATGATAAATGACCAATAGTAGCCTAGCATTTAATAAACTTAACAAGCAAAGCTTTTGAAAGAAGAATTTAATATTTGACGAAAACAGTATGTTAGACCACCAACATCTCATACAATATACTAACGAGTTAAAATCAAAATGGATACATGATTTAGAAATAAAGGGTGATACTCAAAACAAATTAGGGGAGTACAAAATAGTAACCTGTCAGACTCATAGATAAGAAAATTTAGGTGAAACAAAACAGAACATTTTAAGGCGTAAGAAAAATAACTTTGATTACATTAAATTAAAAAGGGTTTGCACAAACAAAATCAATGCAACCAAGATTAAAAGGCAAACAAGAAACTGGGAAAAATCTTTATAATAATTCATTTCTCAAATATATAGAGAACCAAGTCAAATTTTGAAGAATACATAGAATTCTCCAGTTGAAAAATGGTCAAAATATAAGAACAGGCCATTCTCAGATGAAGAAATTAAAATTATTTTTAGACACATTAAAAATACTCAAAATCTCTATCAATTAGATAAATACAAATTAAGACAACTCTAAGATACCACCTCACACCAAGCAAACTGACTAACATGACAGAAAAAAGAAAATGATAAATGTCGAAGTAGAAAATTGTGACACTAATACACTGTTCATGGAACTTTGAAGTGATACCACCATTCTGGAAGTCTATTTGTAACCATCTCCAAAGGGCTATAAAATTGTGCATATCTTCTTACCTAGTAATACTATTAGGTAGGTCTGTATCCTCAAGAGATGAACAAAATGAGTTCTGAAAAGCCTGGAAAGACAAATGTGAAGCAATTCAAAGTGAAATGAGCAGAACCAAGAGACCATTGTAAATAGTAACAACAATAATATATGATGATCAACTTGAATGACTTAATTATTATCAATAACACAAGGATATAGGCCAACTCCAAGGGACTCGTGGCAAAAAAAGGAAGGAATAAATGGAGTCTAAATGCAGGTTTAAAAAAACAATCAAACTTATTTCACTTTTATTTCCTCTCTGAATTTTTCTCTAGTGTAAGCAACATTTGTGTTGTTCTGCAATAGGACAAATATGAAAAATTTTATTACATGATGATATATGCATATCCTACATCATATTATCTGCCTTCTTTGGGACAAGGGAGCAGTGGGCAGGAGAGAGAGCATGAGATGCAAAATATCAGAATAAAATTGTATTGTCATATAAACTTGAAAAATAAAAAAATAATAGTAGAAAATTATGATTATAAGAGAGACTGAAGAAGGTAAATTATCAGGGAAGTTAATAGAAGAAGACAGGTAGGGAGAATATTCCAGGAAGGAAGGTCAGCCAGAGAAAATGCCAGGATATCTCTAAAAAGGAGACCAATACCATTGGATCCAAGAATACATGGCAGGTCATAAAGTGTAAGATTGGATGTTAAGAAGGGGCTTGGTTATGTAGGACTTTGAACATTTCTTTTGTATTTCATTTTGGAAATAATAGTGAGCCACTAGCATTTAAGTAGGGGGTGGCATGACCTGACCTGTTCTTAATAAAATTATTTTATAATTACCATAGTATAGTTTCCAGTACCCTCAGTATTATGTGATCTTCTTGCTCTCTAAAGACTCCATTTTGTCAATATTCTTTCTAAAAATGATGCACAGAATTGAACTAAAAATTCAAGATAATTTTCTTATCCATCTGCATTTCCATTTATCAATCCAATTGAGTCATCTATATCCTGGAATAAACTCACACATCTCAATTAGCCAAATGAAAGAACTTATATTGGCATTAGCATTATATAGTGAAATGAATCATGCAAATAGCTCATTTGCATGACTTCAAGTTCATAGAATAGTAACTAAATGAGCACGGTTGTTTCCTTTGCCAATGAAGGTCATAACTGCATTATTGTCTCTGAGAAATCTGTAGCCAAAAATGTATAGCCTTATACTCTATTCAAGTGATGAGTCTTTGAGCTTAGTAGTAATAGTCCTCACAAAAAAAACCAAAAAACAAAAAACAAACAAAAAAAAAACTTAGGAGGGCAGCTGGGTAGCTCAGTGGATTGAGAGCCAGGCCTAGAGATGGGAGGTCCTAGGTTCAAATCTGGTCTCATACACTTCCCAGCTGTGTGACCCTGAGCAAGTCACTTGACCCCCATTCCCTTCTTTACCATTCTTCTGCCTTGGAGCCAATACACAATATTGACTCCAAGATGGAAGGTAAGAGTTTTTAAAAAATTTAAAAACTAAAAAAAAACTAGTGTACCACTGATACCATATGAGCATCCATTTCAGAATGATTGGACCTTCCCAAACTAACACTCAAATGGAGTAAGAGTTAAAATTCAGGTGAGTCAAAGATATCCCAAAATGATACCAAAATAGCTTACTCATAGTGATCAATATAGTGATTTTTAATAATCTAAATTCTTAGGACAATTTCAAGAGTTATCTGGAATCTTAAAGATAGAACAATGTTAAAAGTCAGTGAATCAAATTTCTAATTCAAAGCAGGAGTAGTTCCTATAATATTCCTGACAGAAAATCATTTAGATTCTGCTTGAATACTTTCACTGACTGGAAACCTTCCCCCCACCCCCTTTTTGGGTATAGTCTGTTCCATCAGACACTTCTCATTACCGAAAATGTCTTTTTATTTTAAACAAAATTTAAATAACTTCTATTTACTGGTTCTGGCTCTGTTCTTTGCAGCATAAAAGAACTTATTTCTTCTTCCACAAGACAATCATTAAACTATTTTGATACATCCATCATGTTTACATTTCAAAAGGAGGACAAAACTCCTCCAGATCTTTTCACCCTTCCTATATCTATTTAGGTCCTAGCTCTATCACCATACTGCTCATGGACCTCAGAATATGTTGTAATCTTTGATACTAGGAATTAAACAGAGTCATCTAGATATGGTCTGACCAATGAAAAATATAATGTGATTATTCTTTCCCATGATCTGTAAAGTGTACATTACTTAATGAAAACAAATATTGTTATTTATTTGGGGCACTATTTGGGGCAAAATAATCATATTTTGACTCACTTTGAGCTTATGCTCAACCAAGATTACAGCTATCTTCTTTTTTGCATTTTTCTTTTTGCATGAAGAATGCAAGATGAGGATACTTAAGTAGACAGATTAAGTGTTTTGTTCAAGGTATCACAGTTAGTAAGTGCCCAAGTTCTTCCTGACACCAGGACCAGCACATTCTCCACTACACCATCTATTTGCCTTTCATGAAGAGATTGATATTCTATTTACATTTTTCCCTCTTGTCTTTTTAGATGTAAGCAATTTTAATATTTTAAAAATCTTAATGATTGGATTGGATTTTTTTTATTTCTTGGTCGTGAGTTTTAGGAAATTTAGTAGTTCTTTCCTATATCTATTGTCCAGGCCCATTGTTTATTAATACATGTTACACATTATTCTAATTTTTCAATTTTTTTAGTTTGTTTTAACAATTTTTAAATTTACTTATTGAATTATGTTCACTCCATTCTATTTTTTCAGGTAAGATTTTTCACATTCTGTTCCAAAGTATTTGGAACTATCAACTTTCATAGCACCAATTCATTTAAAAAAAATCTACTGTTTCATTTTGTCCAGACATTCTTGTAATTATTTTGACCAAACTATTTTTTAAGCCTCTACTTCTACTTTTTGGTGTTATTCTCTTTTAAGGTTTATTGTCTTGGGGCTTCACTTAACCCATAATATTGCTTCATCATATTTGGAGTTCCCAACCTCTGGTTTATTGTTTATTCATGTCTCCAGGTGCAGAATGGGTGTTTGTGTTAGTGCTAGGCTCCACCTCTTCTTATTCTCATAGATGAGTAGGACAAGTTTGGTTCAGCCTTGTTCTCCCCTGTCATCTGTTTACCATGATCGTCATGGTTCTGATTAGCGTGGCTGGGATCCATCCTAGCTCTCCTTGCAATCGCTGCCTCCTGCTTCTCTGTCTTTATGGCCCAATAGGATTTTTGGCTTTGACCCCATAGTCTTCCTCAGTATCCAGTTGGGAAGTGAATCCTTTCTCTGCTATACATACTTCAACTGATTGTCCTAGGTTGCAATGGCCTTAGAACTAGAGCTCTATTATTTATCTCCCTTATCTGCTTGAGTACTCTGAACGCTTCCAGGCATGTAATGTCTGGTCATGTCTACCATTGTTTGTACCTACCTAAGGTTGAATCAAGTCCACATTCTACCGTCCCTACAGGCTAATTTCTGATGCCCAAATCCATTAAACTTTCAGTTTTTAGAGTTTTGGTATTGTAATTTAGACTTTTAAAAAGTCTTTCAGATGTACATAGGATTTCAGAGAACAAATATTGTCATGTTAACATAGCTTCTATGACAAAATGTCAAGATACCTTAAAATTATCTAGTTTATTAATGCAGCTTTTGTCTTTTCCCTGCTGTCCTTGCTTGATATATAACTCAAAGTAATCTGATATGTTCCATTTTGAAATGACAGTCATTAACAAATATCTATAGCCCTTTGTAATGAAAAGTAACTTTTTATTTTTATTTTTTCCTTATCTGATACTAGGTGTCAGGTCTCTCAATATGAATACTTTTGTAACAAATTGAATGTCACCCCTTTTTAAAAAATGTATCACAAAAATGACCTTGTAGTTATTACTATTTTAGTTACTAACATTCTTGAGCTCTTAAGGTGTTTCAGATAATGAAAGTCATTGACATATCTGAAAAAGTGAGCCATAAGAAAATGAGTTTATTCATTCACCACTTCTTTTAGAGAATCATAAATTTAAGAGCACTGAATTTAGTGCCAGAGGACCTGGATTTGAATCTGAACTTCTGGAAAAAGCTTTTTTTTTTCTATTTGTATAATTCAATCAAAACAGTTAGCTTTCAATGACAACAAAGGAGTCACATGTCATCATCCGCTTTGGATGTTATAATGAATTTGTAAATTTTTGTCATTTTTCCCCTTTGAGTCTACTTGAAAATATTATATTGCAGTCTGCTCTTGGTTTTATTCCAGTATCAGAGAAGCTCTGCCTTGTCTCTAGTTACTCTGATCATTTTCAGTTTTTTTCCTTTCTTTAGTTTTTTGTTTGTGTGCTTTATTATATAAAACACTGGCAAAAAGAGAAGGAATTTGCATCATATTTCATATGTTAAGCAGAGGTTATCCTATTATAGGATTTATATAATAATTTTACAGGTGTTTCTCAAATGATTTCTTTTTTTAAGTATTTTAAAATTATTAGATTTGAGGAGAAAAACTTTACGTTTTTAGGAAGTCTTTGGCAAGAAAAGACACAAATTAAACAGGATACATGTTACAAAATGGAGTTGAATCATTAATCAGGAGGGAAGAGAAATTGAATGAGTCAGGAAAATGCTCCTGAAGCACTCTCTTAAATAAGAAAAGGCCACACTGCAAATACAAGTATATTGTTTGATTTTGATTTGACTTTCCTTTAGCTAAGAGTGCTATAGGAAAAAGACAGCAATTATAAGCTCAGAATTACATATATCATTTATAACCTTTATATGAATGAACTAAGTTTTTGTTTCTGGTACAGGAGTCAAAAAAAAAAGCAGAGATTCATGGTTCATGATGCCCCCCCCCCAAAAAAAAAATCCTGTGTTTAGCACTATGTTTTCTCTGTACTTAACTAAGCTAGTTTTGGGACAGAAAATATGGTACTTTCAGAATTATATTTGAAGGTTTTTTTTTCTTTAATTAAACAGAATATTATTGAGCCTACACTTTAAAGTCCTTTTCTTTGAGAATCATCAATTAACTCAAGTCCAAAATTCAAAGCAAAATAAGACTCCATTTCCATCCTTAAAGGAGAAAGAAAAGAAAAATTTACTAAGGAAATGTTTATAATTGTTATGACAAATGTTTAATTCAGTCTATATCTAGATATTTTGCTTCTATATAATTTTCTATAAAATATATAATTTTGTTCAAAGAGTAAATTTTATGTTTATCTCCTTATATTTTTTCCTTACTAAGTATGGAAACTTACTTTTAGATAATCATTTAGTGCTCTATTTACTACCTCTTTCTTTCTGTCAATCATCTATGCTTAGCTAATATTTACTGGTTCAAGTAACTGAAAGTATCCTTTATTATTCTCATAAAATTTCTTAAGATTTTTTAAAGTGTCAATACAATTTTTAATTATTTTTTCTGAAATTTTGTGATTCATATTCTCTCCTTTCCATACTCCTCCCTTTTGAAGATATGGGTTAATATGATATAGATTATAAACATTTTATCATACAATACATATTTCCATAATCATCATGTTGAGAAAGAAAATATATATTTTCTATTTAAAGAAAAATTAATGGAGGAAATAAAGTGAAGAATAGTGTGCTTCAATCTGCATTCCTTCTCTTTTTTAAACCCCTTCCCTTCTGTTTTAGAATCAATACTATGTACTGGTTGCAAGGCAGAAGAGCATTAAGGGCTAGGCAATGGGGATTAAGTGACTTGCCGAGGTTCACATAGGTAGTAAGTGTCTGAGGCAAGATTTGAACCTAGAACCTCCTGTCCCTAGACCTGCCTCTCAATCCGCTGAGCTTCCCAGCTGCCCCTAATCTGCATTCCTTCTAAGGCAGTGGATAGCCTTTTCTTTTGTGAGTCCCTTGGAGTTGTACTATATATTTGCATTACTGATTATTATAAATTTATTCACAATTGACCATCATACATTATTGCCATTACTATATAAAAGATTCTCCTGGTTCTGCTCAGCTCAATTTGTGTCACTTCATTAAATCTTTAAAGGCTTTATTTATTTATTTATCCGCCCATCCAGCTATTATTTATTTATTTGTTCATTCATTCATTCATTTGTTCATTTATTATTTATTTTTGTGGTCCTCTTGTTTGTTATTTCTCATGGTGCAGTAGTATTCTATTACAATCATATACAACTTGTTCAGCCATTCCCCCAATTGATGGACATCCCTGTCAGTGCTTTTCCACTACAAAAAAAAAATGCTGCTATATACATTATTGTACAAGTAGGTCCTTTACCCCTAACTTTGATCTCTTTGGATATAGACCAAGTAGTGATATTGCTGAGTTAAAGGATATGCAGAGTTTTTTGGCCCTTGGGGCACAATTTCAGTTTTTGTTCCATTAGTTTATAGCTTTAATGTTAGAGTAATGGTGTCCTAATTTTATCCCATCCAAAATTTATCATTTTCCCTTTAGGCAGTCTGATAGGCATAAGGTGTGTAATAATGAGATTAAATCTACCTTGCCCATTCTCAAATCTAATCACCTAAAGTGTAAACAACTCCACTTAACTCACAAGTTGGGAAGTCTGTGACCCCTGTGTGCTAGAATGAGTGACGAATCAGAATTTACTAACTGCCTCCTGGGCAGTCCTAAGAAAAGCAGTTGTTGTAATTGGACATGTAAACTAGGAGGAAGGCACAGGAAGTGACACACGCCAAAGAAGCCCCTTTAAAAGAGAGTTCAATGAATTCAGCTTCTCTCTTCTGGTTCATGTCTTGGATCTGAAGGAGCTCTTCTTGTTCTGAACCTGGGACCCTAAAACCTTGGTGAGACTATTCTTAAATATTTCTCTTAGAATTACACATGGTGAGTATAAAGACTAAATCTTCCTGGAATTCGAGGGCCTTCTGACCCTTAGCCTTGGGCTCAAGGCCGAGCCTCTCTCGGCTAAGTGCTAATTAGGTCTGCCTGGGTTAAACTAGGGGATTGGAGCAAATTATCTAGTGTTAGATTATTTATCCTATCTTATCTTCTCTCTCATATCCTTATTTCCACTTCCTCTTCTCATTTCTAAATAAACTTTCATACAAGTCAATTTGACTTGAGGTTATTCCTTAATTGGGGATTGATAATTATTCAATTCTCTGTCAACCAAACCTTTTAATATTCACCCAATCAAAACCCCTTTCTACCCCTTACAGGTGGTACTACAGAGCTGTTTTAATTTGTACTTCTCTAATTAGTAGTCATTTAGAGCATTTTATTCTATGCTTAGTGATGCTGTTAATTTCTTCATTGAGAATTATTTGTATCCTTTGACACTTTGTCAGTTGGGAAATGCTTTGTATTCTTATAAATTTGACTCCATTCAATATATTTGAGAATTAAGGCCTTTGTCAAGAGACACTCATATTTCTTTTCCATTCTTTGTTGTTTTTCTTCTAAACATAGTTGCATTAGTTTTGTTTTTGCTAAAACTTTTTATTTTGATGTAGTTAAAATCATCTAATTTTCATCTCCTACTATTCTCTAGGTATTTTCATAAAATTTTAACTCCTATGTAAAATCCAAGTGCTACATATTTTTGTAGTATTTTTATTTAGAATAGTAATATGAAAAGACTTTTTAAATTAAATACTGTAGTTAAAGGTATATACATCAAAATCTTAAAGGACAAAAATTGCAGTGACTCAAAGGACAATGAAAAGAAACATGGTGTTATCAGCAAACTCCAGCATATTTCTAATAATACAGATTTCCCTTCCATGTTGTGACATTTTCCATCATGGTTTTGATATATTGTGGTTTGGCATAAGAAATTAAAATGGGATTTTAGAGGAGTTTCGCAGAAGCCACAGATGAAATGTGAAGACCAACAGATTACACATACAATATTTTAAAACTCAGAAATGCATAAAATATACATATAGTGTTCTATAATATCAACATATTTTACCTTCTAATGGCATAAATACAGACATTTCTTTTTTAAAGTTAAAATAAGTAAAAAACCCAAAACAAACAGTTAAACTTGGTAAAACAAAACAAAACAAACAAAAAAAAAAACGCAAAAGCTGGCAGATGACACACAAAGGCTACCAATACTCTCTCAACCTTCCTAACCTCTCAGTTCTTTAGCATTTTTTAAATCTAATGACCTATTTTTTCATTCCATCTTAGTTAGCCACTCTTAGGATATCATCAATAGCCACATGTCCTACTTCCTTAATGAGAAACTTGGAAATTTCTCTGTATGTCCATAATCTTTTATCATACCAGCCTTAACTTTCCTAAACATATTCTTCATCCTCACTGAGATGTCCACTTCTTTAACCCCTTACAGCTTTCTTAAGCCATTAATCCTGCTCTACCATTGATTTTGTTCCCTTTATTCTTTACTATAAGTCAGCCATTTCAAATCTACCTTATCTTTTGCCCTCAAGTAACATTTTTTTCTCATATTCTCTCCCCTAATTCATTTCTTGCTGAACCTTAGCCTTGGATTATTCCTTCTTCCGCCTCTTCTCATAGACTGCTGAACAAACTTGAGGAAGATGGACAATTTTGCTTACTGGTGTTTTATAAATTTATATTATCTACTTTCAACTGGATGCTCACTAAAAACAGTCTTTTTATTCCTTCCTATTTGATTTCTTATACTGCTCCTCAAATAAACTATTCTAAAATTTATTTTCTTTCCTCAAACTTTCCATACCTTTCTTTCCCCCTATTCAGCATTGAGGATTTCACATCATACTGTGCTGGAAATGTCAATTATAAATTTCTTTATTACAATATTCCTTGACATAGTCATCTGCTCACTCTTTTTACCCCACTCCTAAAATGAGGTGGTCCTTCTCTTTGCAAAGGGCAACCCTTCTATTTGCACTCTTAGTTTCATCTTCTGCCATCTTCTCTAATATACTACATCCTCAATCATTCAACTGAAATTATTCTCACCAAAGTTGTCAATTATTTCTTAATTGCTTTTAATAATTATTCTCCACTTACCTGCTATATTTTACATTATTGACATTATTTACTACTCTTTCCTTTTTTATTCTTATCTCTGAGTTTTCATGATGCTTTTCTTTCTAGGTTCTTCTGTTTATCTGACTTTTCCTCCATCTCCTTTGCCAATTGATCTTTATAGTGTCTCCAAAATGTGGGTGTTCTCCAAGGTTCTGTTTCAGGTTCCCCTTTTCTCTATATACTCTCTTTAGTGTCTTCCCTACTTCACATGACTTAATTATCATCTCCATGCAAATGATCCACAAATCTAGAAATCCAAGCTAAGAATATCCCTCGAGCTTCAGTCCTAAATCATCAGTTTTCCAAAGGACATTTATTATGTACTTGAATGTCTAGAAAACATCTCAAAATCATAATTGAAATCATGATCTCCCCCCTTTAAACCTTTGCCTCTTAATTTTTAACTTGAGTTGAAAGTACACTCATCTTTCCAGTAGCTCAAGTTTATAATTTGGATATTATCTTTCACCTCACTCTTTTTCACTTTCCATCACAAATCAATTGCTAAATCTGTCAATCTCTACTTCCACAACATCTTTCACACCCAGTCTCATCTCCATTCAAATGACTACTACCGTAATTCAGGCTATCATTATCTCCTAAAATTCATCTTGTTGATGCACACAATTACCTAGTCTCAGATTTTCTCCAATGTTCTTTATTTTAACTCTATGAAAAGTTTCCTGACATGGTGGAAACAACTTTTGACTGGTAGTGAGGAGACCTATGTTATAAACTCAATTTGACCACTCAATCAAATTCTGCCTTTGGAGAAGTTACTTACTATCTCTAGGCTTAAATTAACTCATTTTGACATTAAGACACTGTACTAGGTCAAAGTGTTTAGGTCTCTGAGAACTTTAAAAGTTTATATCTTTAATACCCTTTAAAATCATATCTAGTACTTGTCCTTATTCCCAATACCAACAACACCAATATATACAATATTCCTTGGGCTCATCCAAACATATTCCATTTCTAAATTAATAAAATCAAAGTAGACTGTAGCTAACCAGAAATGACTTACCTTATACCACTTCAGTTTTCTCTATGAGCCTCATTAGTATGTCATTTTGCCTATCTTTATGCTTTTTTGTTTATTAGGCCCATTCTTCCATCATTTGCTTCCATACAGAACCTGGATTTCATAATCACTCGTGAATATTTGTGAATCCCTCTCCACATTTAATTCAATAAGATTTTATGAAGTATATGTTATATCAGGCCATATTATACTCATTGTTAATAGAGATAGAGGAAAGAGTCCCTGACCTCAAATGACTTACATTTTTTTTCCTGGGGAATATAACATGTAAACAAATAAATAACTATGAGATTACACTGGGTAGCAGAGAAGTTTTTTGTTCAGAAGTTAAGGTACTCTAAGATAAAAAATATCAATAGTTTTAAATAATGGAAGATTAATTTTTTAATTCTACTCAATAAAGGAAAACAAGGAAAAAATACATAGTGGGGTCTGTTGACTCTAAGCTCAATCTGAGTTAATAACATGATGTATTAAAATAATTAATATAATATTAAGTGCCATTAATAAAAATGAAGTAATGCCCATATGAAGGAAAAGATTAAACCTCCAATATTTTGCACTGTTCAGACAACATTTAGATTAATATGTTTGGTTCTAAGACCGCAATTTGGAATTGGTTGACCAAAATGGTAAGGGGATTAGGAACAAAGTCATATGAGAAATAGTGAAAGGAACTGATGCTGTTTAGCTCAACTTTAGAAGTGAAAATAGGATAGATTTTTCTGAATATTTAAAGTACTATGATATAAAATATAATAGATATTCATTTATTCTGAAAAAAGATTTAGAAATAATGGAAAAGATAAGGGGAAATTACTAAAGAGGGAGATAGATTTTACTTAACTTAATCTTGTTCTTAATTTGTACTTAACTTAAATTTGTACTTAACTTAAAGAAAGAACTACCAAATAATTAGACATATTTCATAGAAAAGTCTGTCTGTGTAAAGAGGTAATCTTAATGAGTGGAAATGTTCAAATGTGAGTTGAATATTAGGGATGTTCAATAAAGTAAATGCTTAGAATACAATGAAGAAAAAGGATTTATTTTAAATGAACATATTCTATTGGTGGAAGCAACACACACATACATATATATGTGTGTGTGTGTATATTGTTGTGAGAAAGATTAGATTAGGTATTGATTAGGTATTGGTTAAGTTGTACCTAGCAGGAAGGAACTGGAGCTGGGAATTCTAGGTTGGAATGAAGGAGCAGGAAGAGGTGACTTGGTCCTGAGTGAGGACTCCATTAGTGGTGGGTAAAAACTGTTGCCAGCCTGGGAGACCTCAGAGCAAAGGACACCCTGCTTTCTGATTTTCCCTGGGATCCTATGTGGTGTGGCATTTAGCAAAAAGGACAAAATCTACAGAGCCAAGGGAGGAGGAGAAGTTTGAGTTCTGGAGGACAGTGCTTCAAGCAAAACCCTCACAACCTGGTACCTGAGACCACTTTAACTCCTGGTATCCAGAAATCATCAGTGGATTGCAGTGAGCATCCCAAAGCCACAAAAGCCCCAGCTGTACTCAAGCCTGGCAGGTTCCAGGTCTGAGGCAGAGACTCCATTTACAGCTCCTTGGGCCCTGTTAGTTTAGATCACTTAGATAAGAGTAGAATAAGTCCTCCCATTGCCCTGTGGTTTTATCCTTTAGATTTTAAGTATAGAAATCCTTTTCCCACCTTTTAGTCAAACATAATTAAAGCTGTTAAGTCCCTTTTACCTTGTTAGCCTGTTACTATACTCTGGCCTAGTGGAAGCTGGGTGACAGTTAAGATCAACTGCCATTCCTGTGGAAATCCAGTAAACCCTGGTCTCTCCACCCTGGTCCAGTCTCTCATAAATCCTAGAGTGTATTCCCATAAACTACTTAGTTTATTTATAATATCCCTGGTAATCCCATTACCTTACTTATATTTTCCACTATATATATGTACATATATGTATGTATGTATGTATGTATGTATGTATGTATATATATATATATATATACGTATATATCAATTAAATCCATAGTAATTCTATAATGCAGGGCACTAGAGACCAGAAAGACTTCCTATAGGAGAGGTGTATTTTGAGTTGAAGGAAATAAGGGATTCTGAGAAGGAAAGGAAAAGAAAGGGAGTGATTTCCGGGAATGAAAGATAGCCAGTATAAAGGCCCAGGCCCAGGAGACGTAGTGTTGTGTATGAGAAACAACTAGAAAACAACTTTGGCTGATTATGGAAAGGAGACTAAAGTATGGAAAAATAGATTGGGAGCAAGTAACAAAGTCATTCAGACACTAATCAAATATTTATTGAACACTTTATATGTGCTAGCCTCTGTGCTAAGTGTTGGGAATAAAAAAAAAATGGGGAAAAACAGGGTACTTGCTTTCAAAAACTTCACTTTCAGGTATAGCAGACAACAAGCAAATATTGATATATGTATATAGTACCTAGAGTGAAATGGGAAAACAATCTTAGAGAGAAGGCACGAAGTATATTTAGGGTAGGGAAAGAAGGAAACATCCTTCAAAAGGTAACATTACAACAAAGTCTTGAAAGATGAGAGCCAAAAGACAAAAGAAAAGAGAACTTCTCAGACATAGGTTGATAAAAGTCAGGAGATGGAGTATTGTGAGTGAAGAACAGCAAGTAAGCCAGTATAGCTGGATCTCACAATATATAGAGGGGGAAAGTGTGTAAGGAGACAGGAAAACAGAAAGGTTTCAAGATATAAAACATTTAATTGATTGAGGGATAATGGGAGGTCAGATGGTAGAGTCAAGAAAACTGTGCATCCCTGATCCTTCTATATATGCAAATATATAAAATAATATACCTCAAAACAAAGGAAAGTTGGAGCAAACCATCTCACTTGGGTGAGAGGAGAGAATGTGGTTCAGGCCACAAAGCATCTCTAGGAATTTACAGAACTTGGAACAAAAGCAGGAACCAGACCTGTCCATAAAACCATGGGGAACTGGGAGTAGGTATTGAATATAGCTTGACAAAAACAACTGACTCCAAGGCAAGCCAGTAGGGTAACCACATCTACAGAAAAAAGGCCAAGAATATCAAGGGAATTGATGAAAAAAAAATATGAAGGAGCCCTGACTGTACCAGATATCAAGCTAAAAGCAACAATCATCAAATCAATCCTGCAGAGCCAAAGTATTTGTTGTGTCCCCTACATACACTTGAATCAAAGGCTTTCTCGACAAATAAAAGAGAAAAATAGGCTTTCATAAACAATTTTCTAAAGATGATGAAATCTTCACAGTTAAATAATATGGATTGAAAGGCATGTAGAAAATATCACTGTGTTTACTGTTTTGTTGATAATAGATATAATACATTTAAAATATACATATTCTTGGATTTTTGCCATGAGTGAAACTCACCAGCTTAAAATTTGAAGACTCCATTCTCTTCCTATTTTTTGCAGATTAGGCTAACATTTGTCTGATTCTAGTCTTGTAGCACTTCTTCTGGTATCAACAATTTTTCAAAGACTGCTGACAGCAGCTCAGTAATCATATTTGACATTTCTTTTCGTTACCTGCAATGTAGTTTGTCCAGGCCTGGTGACTTGAAATCACATCACTGGGAATTTTTTTTTTACCAATTTCTTGCTTACAACTCCCTGTTAACGATTTTTGGCTTCTTTTTCCTAGTTCAGAGTATTTCCTTGGCAGAAATGAGAGCTTCTTGAAAAAAGAGACAGTAATGAGCAAATCTACCTTCTCTATATTGTACAGTATCATCATTATAAAAACTGAAGTCATCTCCCTTCTCCGTCCTTTCTTTTCTCTCCCAAACAGGTTTTTAAGCATTATTTGTTCTTTATATTAAACACTAGACAAATCTTATTCTGAAGTTTAGTGTTTCTTTGGCTATTTACTGGAACTCTTGTTTTTCTCGGCTACTATATGACTATATGTTCCCTTATTGTATACGTATCGTTTTTTTTTTTTTAATATATGTCTATGCCTGTATCAACAAGAGCTTCTCTTTTTCTTTCATATTGGAATAATTTGTATTTGTTTCTTAATTTCATTATTGAGAGCCCTTCAGTAGTCTCTCTTCTTCTTTGAGCAATGCCTGTTCTTTATAGTTTTGGGATGTTTGTGTTTGATTTCTTTTTTAATGTGGTTGTCCTTTCCTCTTATATTATTTTAGTCATTTTCTTGTTTCTGTTTTTTTTCATTCTGCATTGGTTGTAAATATTTACAGGGTTCTTTGTATTTGTAATTCATTTTCTACATGGTACATTCATATATCATAATACATTCTCCACACAATTAATCATTCTTTAATTGGTGTTCATCTTACCTTCACAGTAATATTCTATTACATTCATGAATCAAAATATTTTAGCCACTCCACTTATGGGCATCTGGTCTGTTTTTAACTCTTTGCTATCACAAAAAGTGTATATGAGGACTATCCCCAAATCAATGGTATAAGACTAATAATTCAATCTTTGGGTCAAAGAATCTTGACATTTTAGTCTCTTTGTTTGCTTAATTATGTCAGAAGCAAATTTATTTCTCTCCAGTGTCACCATTTTATTAATGTCATCTCTCAGTGACCTGAAGGTCAAATATCACTGAGTATATTCAAGCATGCATAAGCCCTCAGAGAAAGGAAGTTAAAGAACCAAGGAACCAATGAGATAGGAAACTGATTCCACAGGCAAATTAAGAAACTGTGATTGGTTCCTAAGATGTGACATGTGAGAGTTAGTGGGTGGAGAAAACAGCTTATAAGGGGAGACCCAGCAGGAAGTGGGGGTCTTTGGCTTGCACATGGAGGAGCTGAGGGAACCCTTTTTGGAGGTTAGCTAAAGGCCCATTATGGCAGCCAATAGATTAGAAAGCTAAGTTATCTCTCGACTTCTCTCCTACTTTTCCTTCTCTTTTCTACTAATACTTCTTTGATTTAATAAAGTTATTAAGCTACAAACAGTCTCATAATTTTAGATAATACAATTATAAATAAATTGCTTTGCTTAATGGTCATACAAATTCAAAGCTCACAATGTACTAGTGTACCTCTGCCCATAATTCCTGTAACTTTAACTAGTCCTATCTTTTGTCAACTTTTCCAATATGCAGGGTGTGAGGTCACTGTGTTGATTTACATTTCTCTTATTATTTAATGATTTGAGACATTCTATCATGATCAAATTTAATACTTTGCAATTTTTTAAAGAAATAATATTCATTTTTACTGTCTGTTCCCCATACCTGGAATTCTTCCACTAACCAAAAAGCCTCTTTGCTTCCCTGATTATTTCAAAACATAGCTCATGATCTGTTTTCTTGAAGAAGTCTTTCCTGTTCCCTTCCCCTTAATTCTACTAGGGGTTTTCCTTCCTATTTACTCCCTATCTCTTTTGTAGATCCATTATTTTCATATTTTGTCCCTTATTCAAATGGGAGTTTTTTGAGGGCAAAGACTACATTTTAACCAATTTTCTTATTTTTTGATACTTAACACAGTGTTTCCACAAAATACATGTTTCATGAATGTTTACTGACTGACTGACTGGCTACCTAAACATCTCTGTGTCTGTTGCCAGGCTATTTACTATAAGAGAATTCCTGCTTTCTTGTTCTGAAATCACAACCAAATGAAGCGAACATTTCTTTTGTTATTGTGAGTATGTTATTCTATTTTCTTATGGATTCACTCAACATCCATGCAATAGTCCAAATCAAAATTAACTTCTCTAGCTACAAGACCACTGTCTCTGTTATTTATCTCACCTATAAGAATATAAGCTCCTTAAGGATAGTCTACCTTCTATTATGTGTTCATATCCCCAGAATTTTGTATAGGTTTTGGTATATAGTAAGCACTTGATAAATGTTGTTGTTCATTTATTCATATACCAGAGGCTAAAGACTTGCCCAAAGTCATATGGAAGCTAGTGGTAGAGCCAGATTTTGAACTCAAATACTTCTTCTAAAGGCATTAAATTTTGAAGGTTTAAATTGATTCCCCATAATTCTTAGCTAATTTTCTAGGTTCCTGGTGATGGTAATTATTTATTTTGATGAGTTACCAGGATTGAGTAATTATCAAGTTGGATAAGTGTGATAAGGTTGTGTAGGGAATCTACAAATTTCTACTGTGCCACCTGATCTTCAGTGCCTCAAGTGAAAAGAGGAGGCAACTCTTCATCTGATGAAGTGCTTTCCTTATTTTTCTGTGCTTATCCCCTGACAAAAGGCAGTAAGGGGCTATACTTGTCCAACTTCTAGCTATGCCAGCAAAAAGGCAACTTTTACCTCCTGCTTCCTTCTTGCTTGCCTCACTATGATATGAAAAATTTCCTATGCAAAGAAAAAAAACTTCCATCTGACCTCACACTTTTTATCTCTACTGCATCTGTCCTTTGAAGGAAAGTTGGTGGAGAGTCAAAGTTCCTTCTTCTAATGCAAGTTCTAGAATTCTGGGAAGATGGTGGCTTATACAGAGCAAATCTTAAAACTTCCTCACCCTTCCACACCAATATGAAAAACAATGCTCTTTGAGAAGAAAGAGGACCAAATGTAACAATGGGAAAGAGCAGGGGGATCTTACTGCTGGACAGCTAAATAGGTATGCCAAGAAAAAGGCTTGAATTCTTGAACTTTTGGGTTTGAGGTTATAGAAGGGGAATACCAGGACCCCTTCCTCACTTGCTGTGCAGAGTCACCAGTGGCCCCTGAAATCTCCTGGAGGGAGGGGACACCAGCCTGGAGTGAGTGCCTTGCTGGAGCTAGACTTGGGGAATTGAACACAGGCACTGGGGAGGGGATTGGAGGAGAAAGCCAGAGAAACACAGCAAAAACACTCGGAAGATGGCAGCTTAGATGGAGCCAAAACTCAGACCTCCTGGCTTTATCATACCAAGATAAAGAACAAAGGGCTTCAAGAAGAAAGAAAATCAGGACAAACAGCAGGACAGAGCAGGGGGACCCTACTGCTGGACAGCTCAGTGAAAACACTCTATCTTGCCCCCCCCTTTTTTTCCACTTGAGGTTTTAGCCTCAGGGCACATTAAGCAATACACACTGATCCAATCAATACAGGCTTAATCCCATCAATTTGACAGACAAGAAGTCTTCAGAGGACATGGAAACTCCAACACCCCTACCCAATAGACTTGCAGAAAAAGTAACTAGAAACCTCCATTACCACCTTAGGGAAGATCTTTCATCAAAGCTCATAAAATCAATCTGTTTAAACTAGCAGAACAGAAAAGGAAAAAATATGAGTAAACAATAGAAAGAAAGAAAAGAAATGACAATTGACAGCTTCTTTCAAGGAAGTGAAAAGAGAGCAAATGAAATAGAAGAAGAGAAAGAAGTTCCAGCAAATTGGACACAGGCTTTGGAAGATCTCAAAATTCAATTAACTCAAGAACTTTAGGAACTCAAAAAGCAATCAAGAAAGCCAAATGACAATTTGAAAAAGGAAATACATGAACAAAAACAAGAAATTAAAGTCTTAAAAGCCAGAATTGACCAGCTTGAAAATGAAGCAAAGAAGGCAAAAGATGATCTATGAAGAAAATCAGACCAGAAGGAAAAGGATGACCAAAAGGCAAGGGATGAAGTTCAGTATTTAAAAAATAGAACTCAACAACTAGAAGCAAATGACTTCACAAGGCAGCAAGAATATATAAAATAAAATTTAAAAAATGAAAAATTTGAGGAGAATATGAAACACCTCATTGATTCAACCAAAGATCTAGAGAACAGAGCTAGAAGAGACAATTTAAGAATTATTGGTTTACCAGAACATCATGACAAAAGAAAAAGTTGAGACATCATCCTACAGGAAATTATCTAAGAAAACTGCCCTGACATCCTCAAACAAGAGGGAAAAGTAGAAATTGAAAGAATCCACACATCACCTCCTACACATCACCTCCAAATTCAAAAACTGCCAGACCAAGGAAAATATATTACAAGCTGCTAAAAAGAAGTCATTCAGATACCAGGGAACCAAAGTTAGGATAACACAGGTTCTGGCTGCATATACATTGAAGGACCAGAAGGCATGGAACATAATATTCTGGAGAGCAAGAGAACTGGGTCTACAACCAAGAATCAACTATCCAGCAAAACTGACTATATTTTTGCAGGGGAAAGTATGGTCATTCAATAAAATTGAGGACTTGCAAGCATTCATAAAGAAAAAACTGGACTTAAACAGAGAATTTGCTGCCCAAACACAGAACTGAAGAGAATCCCCATAAGGTAATTAAGAGATCAGAGAGGGTTTGGGAATCTTTTCTTTAAAGGACACAATAAGTTCAATTGATTTGTATCCCTAGAAGAAAAGAAGATATTGGTAAATATTAAAAATTGTTATTATCAACAAGGTAAGTAGAAGACATTTACTTAAAGGGAACAGTGACAAACTGTATAGGATGAAATGTCAAGATACATATATATGTATATGTATATATATGTTTGTATGTATAAATATATATATTTATATGTATAACTAAAGGGAAAAAGAAGGCAATATTAAGAAAATTGGGAAAACAAACAAAATGGGGTAAATTTTTATCCCATAAAGAAGTGCATGGGATGAACAGGGAAGAGTAACAATACACTAGAAGGGTAAAGAGGTTGTAGAGAGGAAATATTTAATACGTAAGTGCATTGAAATCAACTTAAAGAGGGCAGAACAATCAGATCCATTGAGGCAGAGAATTGATTTGTGCCCTATAGAGAAGTAGGAGGGTAACAAAAGGACTGGTGGAAAGGGAAGCAAAACTAGAAAGGGAGAGGGTGAGGTGATGGCTTAGAAACACCCTAAAGAAGAATAAGAGGGGAATAAGAAGAGAGAGGAGAGAAAGGGAAGTACAATAAGGGAGGGGATTATAGGGACTGATTAGAAATAAAACACTGGTATAGAGGGAAATAATGAAAGAAGAAAGGGCAGGACAAAGAGAGAGAATCAAAATGCCTGGGAATACACAGTTGATAAATATAACTCTGAATGTGAATGAGATGAATTTGCCCACAAAATGGAAGCAAATAGCAGAGTGGATTAGAAACCAAAATCCTACCATATGTTGTCTACAAGAAACACACATGAGACAGGCAGAAATATGTAGAATAAAAATGAAAGGCTGGAGCAAAATCTATTGGGCTTCAACTGAGAAAAAGAAGGCAGGAGTTGCAATCATGATTTCTGACAGAGCCAAAGTAAAAATAGATCTGGTTAAAAGAGATAGGGAAAGTAATTATATCCTAATAAAAGGCAGCATAAAAAATGAAGAAATATCAGTACTCAACATGTATACATCAAACAGTATAGCATCCAAATTTCTAAAGGAGAAGCTAGTGGAGCTCAAGTACAAAATAGATAACAAAACTATACTAGTATGTGACCTCAATATTCCCCTATCAGATCTAAATAAATCAAACCAAAAAATAAATAAGAAAGAGATAAGCAAGGTGAATGAAACCCTAGAACAATTATAGTTAATAGATATATGGGTGAAGGGGAAAGTAAAAAGAAGAAACATGAAACAGAAAATTTTTCTAAAAAAATAAAATATTAAAAATAAAAAATAGATGTATGGAGAAAAAAGACATGGACAAAAAGGAATACACCTTCTTTTTAGCATCACATGGAACATTCACAAAGAGAGACCATGTACTATGGCATAGAAACATGGCAAACAAATGCAAAAAAGCAGAAATAATAAATGCAACCTTATCAGATCTTACTGCAATAAAAATAGTTATTAGTAAGAGTTCATGGAGAGGCAAAAACTAATTGAAAATTAGATAATATGGTTCTCCAAAATAAGTTAGTGAAAGAACAAATCAGAAACTATTAATAATTTCATTGAAGACAATGACAATGATGAGACTTCTTACCAAAAACTATGGGATGCAGCCAAAGAAGTACTAAGGGGAAAATTTATATCACTGAGTGCATATATTAACAAATCAGGGAGGGCAGAGATTAATGAATTGGGCATGCAACTTAAAAAACTAGCAAATGAACAAATTAAAAATCCCGAGATGAAAACGAAATTAAAAAATATTAAAAATCAAAGGTGAAATTAATAAAATTGAAAGTAAAACTATTGAATTAATAAATAAGACTACAAGCAGATATTTTGAAAAAACAGATAAAATAGGCAAAGTATTAGTAAATCTAATAAAAAAAGGAAAGAAGAAAACCAAATTAACAGTATCAAAGATGAAAAGGGAGACCTCACCTCTACTGAAGAGGAAATTAAGGCAATCATTAAAAACTATTTTCCCAAGTATATGGCAATAAAAATAGCCATCTAGGGGATATGGATGAATATTTACAAAAAATATAAATTGCCTAGATTAACAGCAGATGAAATAGACTACATAAAAAGTCCAATATCAGAAAAAGAAATTGAACAAGCTATCAAAGAACTCCCTAAGAAAAAATCAGCAGGGCCTGATGGATTCACAAATGAATTCTATTAAACATTCAAAGAACAACTAATGCCAATACTATAAAACTATTTGACATAAGCAAAGAAGCAGTCCTTCCAAATTCCTTTTATGACACAAAATATGGTACTGATTCCAAAGCCAGGGAGATCAAAAACAGAGAAAGAAAACTACTGACCAATCTCCCTAATGAACATAAATGCAAAAATCTTAAATAGAATACTAGCAAAAAGACTCCAGCAAGTGATCAAGAGGGTTATTCATCATAATCTGGTGGGATTTATACCTGGAATGCAAAGACTGTTCAACATTAGGAAAATCATTCATATAATTGATCATATCAATAAGCATATCAACAAAAACCACATCTCAATAGATGCTGAAAAATCCTTTGACAAAATACAACACCCATTCCTATTGAAAACACTAGAAAGTATAGGAATAGAAACACCTTTCTTAAAAATAATAAATATATATTTAAAATCATCAAAAAGCATCATATGTAATGGGGATAAATTAGAAGCCTTCCCCATATGATCAGCCATGAAACAAGGATGCCCATAATTACTTCTATTATTTAACATTGTACTAGAAACACTAGCAGTAGCAATTAGAGAAGAAAAATAAATTGAAGGTATTAAAATAGTCAATGAAGAGACTAAGCTAGCACTCTTTGCAGATGATATGGTGATCTACTTTAAAAATTCTAGAGAATCAACTATAAAGCTAGTAGAAATAATCAACAGTTTAACAAAGTTGCAGGATACAAAATAAATGCACATAAATCATCAGCCATTCTATATATTTCCAACACATCACAGCAGCAAGAGGTAGAAAGAGAAACACCATTTAAAATCACCATAGACAATATAAAATACTTAGGAATCTATCTATCAAAACAAACACAGGAATTATACGAACACAACTACAAAACACTTTCCAAACAATTAAAACTGATTCTAACTAATTGGAAAAACATAGATTGCTCAAGGGTAGGACGAGCTAACATAATAAAAATGACCATTCTACCCAAATTAATTTACCTATTTAGTGCCATACCTATCAAACTACCAAGAAACTTTTTTACAGAATTAGAAAAAAAACTATAACATTCATTTGGAAGAACAAAAGATCAAGAATATCAAGGGAAATAATGAAAAGAAAAAAAGGTGAAGGAAGGTGGCCTTGCATACCAGATCTTAAACTGTTCTGTAAAGCAGTGGTCATCAAAACTGGTACTGGCTAAGAGATAGAAAGGAGGATCAGTGGAATAGACTTAGGGTAAGTGACGTCAGCAAGACAGTGTATGATAAACCCAAAGAGCCCAACTTTGGGGACAAAAATCCACTATTTGACAAAAACTGCTAGGAAAATTGGAAAACAATATGTGAGAGATTAGGTTTAGATCAACATCTCACACCCTACACCAAGATAAATTCAGAATGGGTGAATGACTTGAATATAAAGAAGGAAACTCTAAGAAAATTAGATGAACACAGAATAGTATATTTGTCAGATCTCAGAGAAAAGAAAGATTTTAAAACCATGCAAGAGTTAGAAAAAAATACCAAATGTAAAATAAATAATTTTGATTACACTAAATTGAAAAGGTTTTGCACAAAAACAATGCAACTAAAATCAGAAGGGAAACAACAAACTGGGAAAAATCTTTATAACAAAAACTCTGACAAAAGTCTGATTACTCAAATATACAAGGAGCTAAATCAATTGTACAAAAAATCAAGCCATTCTTCTATCAATAAATGGGAAAGGGACATGAATAGGCAGTTTTCAGATAAAGAAATCAAAACTATCAATAAGCACATGAGAAAGTGTTCTAAATCTCTAATAATTAGAGAAATGCAAATCAAAACAACTCAGAGGTATCACCTCACATCCAGCAGATTGGCTAAAATGACAGCAGGGGAGAGTAATTAATGCTGCAGGGGATGTGACAAAATTGGGACATTAATGCACTGTTGGTGGAGTTGCGATCTGATCCAACGATTTTGGATGGCAATTTGGAACTATGCCCAAAGAGCTCTAAAAGACTGCCTATCTTTTGATACAGACATACCATTGCTGCGTTTGTACCCCAAAGAGATCATGGGGAAAAGACATGTACAAAAATATTTATAGCCATGCTCTTTGTGGTGGCAAAAAATGGAAAATGAGGGTATGTCTGTCAATTGGGGAATGGCTGAACAAATCATGGTATATGCTGGTGATGTAATACTATTGTGCTCAAAGGAATAATAAATTGGAGGAATTCCATGTGAACTGGAATGACCACCAGGAATTGATGCATAGTGAAAGGAGCAGAACCACAAGAACATTATACACAGAGACTGATACATTGAGGTAAAATTGAGTGTAATGGACTTCTGTACTATCAGCAATGCAATGACCTAGGACAATTTTGAGAGAGCAAGAAGACGAATCATGTATCCATGGAAAAAAATTTTTCTAAAAAAATTAAATAATTTTAAATAATTTATAAAAATAATAATGCAAGTTCTACTTCTTTCCTATTGTACTTTTCCCTGCCCTCTTTTCAGACTTCAGAAGGAAGGGTAATTTAATGAAAGAGTCCTCATATTTTAACATGTACCTTCTATTCCATGTATCCCTTGTCTTCTACGCAATGTTTTTTGAGAAAAAAAGTGGTACCTTCTACTCAGTGATGATTTTTCATACCTGTGCTAACTGTGTATATATATATATATATATATATATATATA
>NC_058132.1:565024925-565055514 GCF_016433145.1 Gracilinanus agilis | reverse complement strand
TCCTGAATTTTTTTTTTAATGATTTTGTTCTTCTGTTCAGAATTGTTCAGTAGTTCTACATTACCCATCAAGGTCTAAATTCCTTTTTTTAGGTCATTTACAGTACTCTATGACCTGATTTAAACTTTATCTTATTCAAATCTGATTTCACATTTTTACATATAGGATAGAGAGCCAAAGTGAACTATAAACCCCTGACACAATCATATCTTAAACTTTCTCATCTATAGAATTATATTTTCATTTCTTTTGTATTTTCTTATAGACAAAAGATATCTTTTTCTTATGCTTCATCTCAAATTTCTTTCCTATTTTTTTCATTGACATCCTATCTTTTTCTGAAGCCTAATAAAACACAACTTTTTTCTAATCAGTCTTCATTGATCTCCTGTGACAATATTGATCTCTTCTCATTCCAATAGCAGTTTGTATCTCTCTTATACTACTTAATATATATATATATGTGTATATATATGTATATATATATAGATAGATAAATAGATAGATAGTATATATATATATATATATCTATATCACTTCATTCATTAGTTATAATGTGTTATAATATATTCACAAGGTTCTGAAATGACCAAGGGAAGTTTGATTTTTTTTAAATTACTTTTTAAGTTCCTCGAGGGAAAGTACCAAGTTATATCTATCTTGTAACACTAAACAGAGCTTTCCTTTAGTAGTTAGTGGTTATATCTATATCTATATCTATATCTATATATACATATGTATATATTCAAATTATGAAGTTATGATCACTTACCAGAAAGGTTTCTGATTCTCCCCAAATGTTATAAGAAAACAATTTTTCTGAATTTGTATGCACATGATGCACAATTTGTTAATTAGGAAGGTTGATCTCTATGGAGTATAAAATAAAATAATATGATGTATTTATTTACTTTCTTAATTGAATTAATAAAAAGTTACAAAGAATATCAAATGGATATTCTATAAAAACTCAGGCAACATCAAGTTATAAGGAGGAAGAAATGAATTTTTTCTAAGGTTTGTGTTCCTTATGTTGCTTTTAGTCACACTATTTCTTTGTAATGACAGTTAACATATGATTAAATCTTTTGAAATCTGCTGAATGCAACAAAATTAAAAGAAATGATTCAGGTAGTGATTTATCTACACAAAGTAGTGAATTTAAGACTATATTCTGCCTACCACATAAAATAATCTAACTTTAATCATATTTGTATTGCCAATAAACATTATTCTTGAAAATCCCAATCTAGTTCATAGCAAGGTAAAAAGGTTAGTAATTGCATATTATAGCAATATCAACATGATAGATTATTTTTAAGAAAGTATTATGTATGAGTATTGTATTCAACAAAGCCCTTAATAAATGACTGTTGTATAAAAAATTAACAAATACAGAGTTATAGAAGTTGTAACCAGGTTCTATCTCTATAAATAAATAAGACTGATTGAAGCATTTTGGTTTGTTTGTTTGTTTGTTGGTTTGTTTTTACATTAAAGACATTTTCAGGATCCCCCCATCATCACCATGAAGAACACACCATCTGCCACTCCCATACCAGGCAAAGTTTCCCTTGTAACAAAGAATAAAAATTAACAAAACCAACCAATACAGTTGATGACAGGATATGAGACATTCTATACCCATATATCCTCCTTTAACTCTTCTCTGGGCACAAATAATTACATGGCACTTAGTTTCATTTTGTTATTCCATTTCTTTGCATTGTTGCAGTCATTGTGTATGTTGTTTTTCTATTTCTGCTTATTTGACTCTAAATCATGCCATAATCACAGGATTCATAAAATATGAAGGTATATTGTTGAGCTTCCAATTGTAAGGGGTGTAAAGGGGTTTTGGTTGGATGAATATTAAAAGGTTTGGTTGCCAGGAAATTGAATAATTATCAATCCCCAATTAAAGAATAACCTCATGTCAAAATGACTTTCATGGAAGTTTATTTACAAATGAAAAGAGGAAGAGAAAATAAGAATATCAGAGAGAAGATAGTATAGGATAAGTAATCTAACACACTATGTAATTTGCTTCTGCTCCCTAGTTTAACTCAGGCAGATCTAATTAGTCCTCAGTCAGAGGAGGCTCAGCCTTGAGCCCAAGGCTAGAGGGTCAGAGATGAACGAAACAGAAGCGTTAGTCACAGAATCTCTTTTGAAAGAGTAGTTTCTTTAGAGAAGTCCAGGAAGATTTAGTCTTTACACTCACCACAAATAATTCCAAGGGAGAGATTAAAAGCAGTCTCACTTAGTCCAAAATCTCAGCCAGCAATCAGAGATCCTCCAGGTCCTAGTTACCCACCACCAAAAGAAGCAAGCAGCCAAGAGCCCAAAAAGGGCCAAGCCCCAAAAGGTCTTTCAATTTATCCAGGCCAATTCTTTTGTCACTTCCTGTGCCTCCCTTCCAGTTTAACTGTACAATCACAACAGAATCCTTTCTTAGGACTGCCTAGGAAGCAGTCAGTCAATTCTGATTCATCACTCACTCTTGCACTGGTGGGTCACAGACCTCCCCACTATAGAGTTAAGTGGAGTTATTTACATTTTTGGTGATTAGATTTATGAAAGGGCAGGTAGATTTAATCTCATTATCACACAATGACCAACAGAAGTATGCTTCTACTCTAACATATTGAAATGGTGGCATAAGTATGGTACAGTTTATAGCTAACATCTTGTCAGAGTGAGGTAGTATAATGACATATGGCTCCTATTCAATTTGGCTGACTAATGGGGTTTCCAGTAAATAGCTTAATTGGTAATCAAGTCAGGATATATTTACATAGGGGAGTCAGCAGATTGATTAAAGTTTCAGTGGGGGTCTGCATTCTATATTATGATAATCCTTGGATGTTAAGTTTTCTGGTAATATCTATACCTCTTTATCTTGTCTCCCCTTTTTCCATAGAATGGCTAGTTATTCAGTATGTAACACAGAATGATCATTGTGAATCTATATGATATTACTTATAGTAAATAAGAATAAAGTTAAATTCTGAAATAAATAACACCAATTCATGTGACATCTGATTTGAAGATATAGGAATTGACCTGATTGAAGAATTAATCTGGGGTAACAGTAGAATAAAAAGTACTGATTTGTGGCAGAACATGAAGTAAACTAAAGTTTGTGAATGTACTAACCTGGGCTTAAATAAAATAAGCATGAGTATTTCTATAATTGATTAATATCACACAAGAAGCTCTATCCCCAGATTCCTGTAATATGGGAATCCTTTAAATGAAACTTTAAGTCACTTTGATATAGATGAAATATACCATTAACATTTAAGAAATCATTAATCTGTAGCCCAGAAAGTAAAACTTTCAAAGGTCACTGAACACAATAGTGATAGATTAAAGAAATTGGTATTTTGATTTCCATTTTAGTTTTCTTGCCCATACAACTAGAATATCTTAAATTTGTGTCTACAAATTTCTCCAGATCTCTTAGACTGTAGAAATGTGGAACAGGAGCTGCTTGTATTTATTATCAGAAATTAAACTGTTCTGATTCAAACAGCTTGCTATCTTTTTTTTAAATTTAAATTATATTTATTTATTGGTTTGTTATATTAAAATTCCTAGGTACCTAACACTATTCCTCCCTTCTTCATATTAGAGAAAGCATAATTTAACAAATGAAACATTTTTCTTTAGCTTTCTCAGGGACAGAGTAGTGTGTACACCAACAAACAAGTTTAGAATACAAATCACCTATGTAGATAAAAACAATACACAAGTTCATAGGCATTGATTAACAAAAATGATATATCAATAAGTGGTCAAATACCATATAAACACTAGATTAAAATAGTATTAAACAAATAATAAAAGAACAAAATTTTAAATACCAAATAAATTGAATTCAATTATTTTGTCATGAGTTTTGGCAGGAAAGCAATAACACTTCAAATAGATGAATGAAAAAACAGTTATTACAAGCATACTATGTATAAGTGTTGGAGATAGAAACATAATAGGGAATAGTTCTTGCCTTCAAGATCTTACATTCTAATTGGAGAAGGATGACTTTTTGGTAATTAGAGAAGGAAGCCTTGGAACAGATGGAAAGATGGCAGGACTTAAAGATAAAGGAGAACCCAGATGAACTCTTCCCTACACCATAGAAATTTGCCCTCTAACTCTTTTTAAAGATTCAGAAACCAGGAAGGAATCTGTCAGTTGGTTGGTGGTTCAAATAAGTTCAATTAGCATCTAATATTACCTATGCACAAATCAACCAACTCATTTGAAGTAGATTATCTGGGACAAATAAGCTTCACTAGGAGACAACAGGATTATCTGATTGAAAGAAATGTTAGTTATATTTTACTCCAAACTTCATTTTTGTGGAAGAGCAAGCTAGAAACTAAAAAGGTAAAATTTCATTTCCCACATTATGTAAGTAAGATAGATAATTTAAAAAATGTGATTCTAAGGATGAATTCTGCATACATATTAATTAGCATATTATAAGTTTAAATATGATTTTGCTTACAGAGAGAAGAAAAATACTTAAAGTACTTCTCAACAATGATTTTAAGAGTGTACTTACATGCCTCATGTACTTGACAGAAAGCATGTTGCTTCAATTTCGTGAGCATATTTTCATGTAAAACATTTATATTATGAGTATATATGAACAAATGAATGCATAGGAAAATATTTTTAGTCTCAAATAACTTCCACTAAAATAAATATAAGAAGTTGAAAACATATTTAAAATTATAGACAAAATCTTCTCCCATAGAAAGTCCATTTCCTTCCAAATATTCAAACTTGAATTTAATTCTTTGATTTCTAGCATATGATAGTTTATCAGGTAGTTCACCAGGATCAATTTGTTGATCAATAATTTCAGCCATTTCCACTTCTTCATGATCCTATTTGGATTTTCTTGGCAAAAATTATTAAATGGTTTACCATTTCTTCTCCAGCTAATTTTATAGGGCTACAGATTAATGATTTCTTAAATGTTAATGGTAATGAGGAAAACAGGTTTTAATGACTTATCCAGGGTCACAGAGATAATAAGTGCCTGAAACCAGATTTGAACTCAGTTCTTCCTGACTCCAGATATGGTGCTCTATCCACTGCATCACCTAGTTGCCCTCTTGTATGTTATCTTAAATCAACTGGGAAACTGCCTTATTTAAATGGGAGAATAATTCTCATAATGATTAACTAGTTTGACCACATAGAGAGGGTAGACTGTAGAGATAATAGGCATTCTATTTCTCTATCCCTTAAGAGAACAATTATGCCTGCTGGACTTTCAAAAACTTATGTGTACAGATTGTCGGAATTTGGGTTTGACAGTCTGGAATATATTAGAATATGAAATAGGACACTTCACAACAGGAATCATAATTTACATATTTTTACAATGTTAAATATAAATAGACATTTATATTTTTAAAATCTCTGTGGATTGAAAAATATTGAAGTGATTTAATGAAATATTTTATATCAATTCAAAATGTCTAAACAATACAATAATAAAATAACACTATTATCTTTATATGGAACCTTAAAGTTTATGCACATTGTTATTACAGCTCATTAATTATCTGAATAGTATCACCTTATTAGGTACAGGTAGATAAAAAATATATATTTAGACATATAAAATGTTATCTACCTATATTTATATAATTAAAATAATATAAAATAGATGTGATACATTAAATACATTAAATATAAAATATAAATATATAATATATTGTACATTAAGCATACACATATGTATGTGTGTATATTTCATATGAACACGAATATAGTTATGTGTATGACATATATCAACTGTGTATTGCTAACATAGTAATAAATATTGCATGATGTTGCATGAACATATATAGTCTCTCTATATATTATAGTTCAATGATATATACATACAATCATATATTACCAATATATTAATATAATATAAATATAACTTAAACGCATGTGTAACTATACATTCATATACATTTAAAATGCATGTACCCATGTGTTTGCCCACACATGTGCATTTATGCATGTGTGTAAATGCATGTAACCGTGTGTGTGTATGTGTGTGTAACATACTATAGTGCAGTGATGGGCAAACTTTTTAAAGAGGGGGCTAAAGGAAAAGAAATGCCCCTCTGTCAGTCTGTTTCTAAGGCAACTCTTTGGAAGTTTCATTGTATTGTATTCGTCAGATTAGGAATAATGTTGCACTGTAGGATAGAACATTTCAGGGGGCCAAATCTGGCCCACGGGCCATAGTTTGCCCATCACTGGTACAGTAAATAGAGCTTTGAACCTGGAGTCAGGAAGACATGAGTTTAAATCCATCCTTAGACACTTACTAACGATATGTTACAACCTGGGCAAGTTGCTTAACCACTCTTTGCCTCTTCTGTAAAATGGGGATAAAATTGCACCTATCTCCCAGATTTCTTCTGAGTGTCAAATGAGGTAATAATTATAAAGTTATTAACATAGTGTCTGGAACATAAGGTTATTATTGTTGTTATTATGAATATACATGTATCTATAAACACATAAAATAGCTACTTTGTGCTAGTCACTGCACTAGGTTCTAGGAATACAAAAAAATTTCTCTGCCATCAAGGAACTTGCAATAAATCTATTACTAGATGTGAGGCCATCTGGTTTAATGGCCAGAGGACTGGTCAGAGTCAGCAGAAGCTAAAATTCAACTGTCGCCACTGACATATAATACTTTCTGTCTGACTCTGCCAAATGTTTTAACCTCTCTGGGCCACGGGCAACTCTATGAAAGTACATGTTAATGAACAGTTGGAGATCTGACTCTGTAGAGGGAGTTTTCTCACCCATATAAAATCACATATTTGGACCGAAAATAATAATAGCATAGCTGGATGGTGCCTGGAATATGTTGTTTTCTCCCTTCATTAATATCTAGGTTTAGTATAAATTGAGACCACTGCATGAACCTTTTAAACCCATACATGTAAGAATGCCTTCTAGGGTTTAGAGTCAATCAATAAGTCAAAATAAAAATCATCTGGGACCTCTGAGATTAGTCTTATTTCCATACACAAATTAATTCCAGTAAACACATGCTTTCTAGACATTCATCAGCAATTCATTTTTTAAGTTCCTAATTAAAACAGAAATTAATAGACAGCAGTCTACTCTTAGGCATACAGTAAACATCACATTAGCACTTTTCAATTTATATGGTATTTCTTTTTCACAATGCAGCATCTAGGTAATTAAATAATTATTATCCCCATTTTATACAGGAGGAAACTGAGGATCAGAGAAATAGTAGATAGTCACAAAGCTAATAAATCATAGGTTCAGATTTTATGATTCTAAGACCAAAATTGTTGGGGGGGGGCAGTTGTTTTTTTGTTTTCTCGATGAAGCCTGGAGTAAGGAAGACTCATCTTCTTGAGTTCAAATTCAGCCTCAGATACTTATTTAGTTGTGTGACCCTGGGCAAATCATTTAACCCTGTTTTCTTCAGTTTCCTTATCTATAAAACGTGCCAAAGGAGGAAATGGCAAACCATTTCAGTATCTTTGTCAATAACACCCCAAATGGGGCTAAGATGATTCAGACCTGATTGTATGACAACAACAACAACAACTTGATTTTCCTATAGAGCTCCTTCACCTGAAGACAATAGTAAGCTTTGAAAAGGATTACAGTCATCGGTCCCAGTGGAAATAAGACTTTCCCCTTCCATGGAAACTAATGAAAATTCCCTTCGCTTCCCCAAAAGCTACCACTGTTCAAAATTTAACAGAGATAGAAATGGAACTTACTCTTTCAGTGTTCTTATTCAAGTCTGATCATGTCACTCTCCTACCATTAAACGCCAGTGGCTCTCTTTTGCCTCCAGGATCAGATACAAAATACTCTGGCATTCATAGCCCTCCTTAATCTAGCCCCCTTCTATCTTTCCAGTCTTCTTACACTTTACTCTCCAGAATGTATTCTTTGATCTAGCTACATTGGCCTCCTTGCTATTCCAAAAACAAGATGTTTGATCTCTCAGCTTTGAGCATTTTCTCTGGCTGTCCCCCAAGCCTGGAACACTCTCCCTCCTTTGCTCTGACTACTAACCTTGGTGGTTTCCTTTAAGTCTCAAATAAAATCTTACCTTATCCCACAGGATACCTACACTAATTTCTCTTAATCCTAGTGCTTTTCCTCTTTTAATTATTTACTGTTTATCCTCTATGTAGTTTGCAGTATATATGTTTGCTTTGTGTTTCTCCCATTAGCTTTTTTAGTCCTTGGGAACAGTTACTGTCTTTGCCCCTTTTTTGTATCGCTAGCACTTTAGGCCCAATATATGGAAGTCACTTAATAAATGATTATTGATTGGTTGATTTGAACATATTTGTAAGCCCTGGAGATCCTGAGCAAGCCTTTCTTGCCCTCCCCATTAAGCTTTTGAAAACATCCATTCTTGCTTAACATTCTATGTTGTGATTAGTTGCAAACATATCAATGTGTACAATTAAAGGTAAAGGTATGCATTGCTTCAGAGTCCTAGAACCTCATGCCTCTTAGTAAGCAACAAACCTTGGTTACAATTCATAGAACAAAGTTTAGGTTCCTAATATTATGGACAGCCTGAAAAAAAATTCAGATGTCATTATTTCTTCCTTTGGGGCTTTAGTTGGGAAATCATATGGTTTGTGATTATACCCCAGGATAGAGATAAGGAGATGCTAAACAACAGGCTGGAGGTTAGAATCTTAATCTTATGCTAAGGAGATCCATTTGTCATTCCCAGAGCTCCACTTGCACCCTTCAGCCACAAACCAATGTGCAGGAGGAAATGCTCATCACCAGAAGCTTATGAAAAGTAAATTAGGACAGTAAAATCCATTTTTTAGTTAAGTCAGTGAATGGCCCCACAACTGAGAGTTGGTTATACACAGCTAAAAACACTTTCTTCCAACAACCATGAAGGCAGCTGAAGCAAGTACTGTGGAGTGCCTAGAACTTTGTGAGACATTTACGGTGCTGAGGTCATCTACACTATCTGAAGCCATTAACAATCCTTTATACTTTTGACTTGCTACTAGACTCCAATGACTGGAAGAAATAGTGAGGCTGATGATTTTGTGTAGTCTGCTTCACTTCAATCCAATTTGTTTACTAATCAAAACACTGATCAATGATGTCACTAGTACTTTTAAAAAAACAAAGGATGAACAATAACAACAAAGACCACCACAACATCCAGATGAAATATAGAGGGGGAAAGAAGTAAAGATTTCTTTGATTTCTCCAGATCCTTTGTGCTTTTTATTGGAAGTAGAGCCACATTTGTAAAAATTCATGATTTGCTTCCCCCCCCCAAAAAAAAGAAGTTATAAAATTTATCTTTTCTTTTTATTTTCATTTCTACACATGGATTTGGGGAGTTGAAAATTGTTATGACATACTTGCTCTTGGAGGATTTTGTCTGCTATGCTCTTGCTGCCATTGCCATTGTAAGCAAATGATAGGGGAGAGGAGGAAGAAAAGGAAAGTTTGTGGTAGTAAGTAGGATCAGAAATCAGAAGGGAACACTGGAATTTCCTTGCTAAAGGGAGGACCAAGCTTAGAATAGTGAATGAACATCTGTAGTTGACCCATTTGGCATAATTTCATGATTCCCTTCACTTCCATTCAGTAGCAGTTAGTTATGATGAAAGGAACCATATGGCAGAAGTGATTCAGGATTGGGTTTTTCCCCAGGATTAAAAGCCTTTAGATTAGAGAATAATGTAGAGTTCAACTAGTTAAGGGGTTCAAGGGATTAAGAATTAGAAAGGAAGTACATGTTGCAAGAAAAGTGTTGATGTTCTTTCATAGTGACAAGGGATGGCAGGATTTCACTTCAGAGTGAAGATGAAGAACAAGTTTGGGAATAATAAGGTATAGAGATGGAAAAACAAAAAAATTGGATTAGATAAATTGTAGAGTCTTTGATCTAAGAAGGGGAATGCTTGCAATTTATGGCAAAATTAAATTTCTCAAGAACTAAATTATGAGAATTGGGAAGATTAAGGAATTAAGAATTTAGGAAGGAAAATCAATATGTAGATTGAAGTTCCTTATAATATAAGAGGGAGTTGGAGTAGGAAGGAAAGCTAAGAGTCAGTCACTGGCCTCACTAGGAAAAGAGGGAAAATGTTCTCTGGCTTGATAGACAAAGACTATCGGGATCTATATTGGATGATAAAATTGTATTACATGAACCTTACGGGAGAAGTTGCTGAGAGATAATGGTATAAGAAGATTCTGGAAGTGGCAATGGGAAACTAGGAATATTCTGATTCTTCTGCTATTGAGTAATGAGAGACTTGGAATAAGTGAATATACAGCTAGTCCTGGAAAGAATGATCAGAGATATAATGTCCTCAGGGGAGAATAAACTCTCAGGTCCCTGTGTCATTCTTAGTAGCTTGCTACACTTTTTTATTTCCTTGGCAGAGTGTTTATAAATGCTACTCATATCCCCCATTAAAGGGGACTGCCATAAAAATCTAAGGCATACAGTACACATGTGTGCTGAGAAATCTCATTGAGGTAGAATTCAACAGGATTACTATGAAGGAGGATCTCAAGGGCTTGATCTTTGATGGAGATAGAACTGATCTCACTTGCTTCAGTGTTGGCAATAGAAATACCTACAGTGAAAATGCCCAAGGATCCTTCTGTTTGAAGCATTGCCCTTGGCCTGTTTCATGTTGTCAGATGATGAACTTTGTTCATGTCATGGGCAGAGAATACCAGGGGAAGAAATTATAAGTATATTTCTAATATTATGGCTTTTGATAAATCTCCTTAAAATAATTTCATAAAATTTTCTTCCTTTAAATTATAATATTCTTTCATTATCATTTCATTTTATTTTACTATCCATTTGCAATATATTGTCAGTTATTTGATTCTTGATTTTCTAGGTCTACTAGTATATTAAAAAATCATACAATCTTTCCCTATAGTCACTATAGCTTTACAAGCAATGTAGGATTGTGTTGGCATAAGTAATCACTAACATTGACTCAAGTTTTCAAATATTAATGAAATGATATGAGGTCGGCTCATCAGAAACATTTGCACATTCAGGCAGAAGTAGCCCTTCCATGAAGGTGTGAACTGATCCTTGTAAAATATTGGTTCAGAGAGGAATTATCTCTTTCATTCCCTATTAGGGAGTTTTATTTTGTAAGTTGCAAAATAATAGTTTCAAGTTTACATGTCCAAGGCATTCGAGAAGTACATGTCCTTCCCCTGCCCCACCCTTAACCTCCAATTTGGGGACAAGAAGCATCCAGTATAATGCCTTCAGGACCTCTGCTTGGTCCTGTACTCATTAACATTTTATTAATAATGTATAAAGGCACTACTGCCAAACTCATGAAATTTGCAGATGATACCAAGCCAAGAGGGAGTGTCAATACCCTGGATAATAGTCACCTAGAAGCAGCTAGTTGATATAGTGGATAAAGTACTAGACTTGACTGTCTGCCTCAATTTCCCAACTGTAAAATTGGGAATAATAGCACCTAGTTTATAGGGTTGTTGTAAAAGACTAAATGAGATAACATTTGTAAAGTACTTAGCAGAGCCCATCACATAATAGGTGCTTAATAAATGTTTATTTCATTCCTGCTCCCTACCCCCTTAAAATCTAAAGTTATGTCAATAATTTCATGAAGGGAGAGGATCTCACACCAAGGTAGATTTTCTTTATTCAAAGAAAAACCAGTATTTCTCTCTCTACTCTACCTCCTACTACCCCCATTTTCATTTGTTTGCTTTGCCTAACCTTTTGAGGATATGGGAAAATTGTGCACAGATTTACATTTTCTTGCAATTCAGTGCTTTAGGAACCTTTGAGGAAAATTCTGAGGGCCTGGAGTAAAGCCTGAAAATAAGACTGTCCTTTGGCTTAGAGAACCTCCAGAGATTTTTCATAGGAATCTGAATCCTGTGACATAGTCTAAAAACTCTTAGGTTTCTAATAAATGCCATTCAGATCTAAGGATTGATTCTGTTAATTTTCTTGATGTTAGAAAAAAATAATTAAAATGTGTATTTTCCCCATCATTGTAAATAAGCTCACTTGTCACTTTCTATAAGTAGTGCCAAATTCAAATAGAAATGGAGGTCACTATACATGTAGTACATGTTTGTATATATGTATTTGTGGGGGGTCACTATATATGCATAACATACATAAGGATCCTTTTGGGTCACATTAATATTATCTATGTTTTATTGACTTTTTACTTGGTTAAATATTTCCCAAATACATCTTAATCTAGTAGGGATTGTATGGTGGTATGTTGTAGACATTATGGAGGCTGCAGATCTATGTTTGACACCTTGGCTTTGTAAGATACACTACTATATTCTAGGTAATTTCATTGATTTTAAAGTTAAATATGATCCAGCCATTACGACACACCTACCAAAATAGGTTAAGCCCATCTTAGTTTTACCTGAGATATATAGTGTCATGCAATGAGAAGAGTGATCATTCTGTTATATTTCTTGTCATTCCAGAACCATTTATTAAATACCTACTTTGTGCAAGGTACTATGCTAAGTCCCAAGGAAACAAGGACAAAACAGTCCTTTGTCCTTGTAATGGAAGGTTATCAGGGACGTTAACTATTACTATTTGTGGGTTCACACTGGGGTGAGAGAGACAGGAATGACAGATGAACAGGACCCAACAAGGTAGGGAGACCAAGTTTAACTACTAGGAGGTTATAGTTGCTGGAAATGGCAGTTAGGCTCCAACGGTCACTCAGCCCACCTAGGCAAGGGCCTATGGAACCAGCAGGCAAATGGCAAAGGTTTATAACAGTTTTTAATCAGGGACTACAAGATAAAGAATGGGATTTGGGATTCTACACTTACAAGCTAAGGGCAAACCACAGGGGCAGGGGAAGGACTTGGCTACACTAAACTAAGACCTAAGCCAGGCAGGGCCTAGAGAATAACAGGACTGGAGTGGGAATCCTCACAGTAGAGTCCAGAGATGTTTTCAGGATGCCAGGAACCAACTCCTCCAGAACTGATGGTCCAAAGCAGCCCAGTAGGGAGAGGAGCCTGCAAGTTGTCCACCAGATCGCACGCAGATCACTCCCTACTCAGTGCTGTTGTGCATAATAGATGTCCTCTGCTTCCAACCTTCACCACGCTCCAGGATCCCAGGGAATCAGGGTGCAACTCCACAAACTCTGAGGTCTCCTAGGGTATCAGTTACTGCTTGTAACTCCCACCATGGAGTCCTTCCCAGAGAGTGCCAGCCACTTCCTACTTCCCCATTCCATGTGGAATTCTCCAGCCCTTCCTGCTAGGTCCACATTATATATATATAAACTAATGCCTAAATAATCTTCACAACATCCTTGAAGAGCTACATTCTGCAGTGGAAAACTACATGTATACATATTAGTGTAACTGGAGTCTGGTGCATATGATGATTCCATCAATCTGATGAGCTAATACAGCTTCCCTGTGTGGAAGTGCTGGGAACTTGCTTCATTTGATGATTCCTTTCATCATAACATTTGGAAAGATTGCATGACGTAAAAGGAGAGGCCTTGGTACCTTCTCTTCAACAAGACAATTTGACTTTAAGAAAGGCTTCTGTACTTAGCATTTGCATGTTTTGGGTTTTTTTTGTTTGTTTGTTGTTGTTTTATCATTTAGAAGCAGGTGATTGGAGCCTATAAAATTTTGAGTTTGAAAGGTCTAACAGCCAAAAAATATTTATTAAATTTCTATTATATCTCAGTGGCTGTGCTAAGTATGAGGGGTGCAAATATGAAAAAAAGAAATCCAGTCTCTTTCTTCAAGCTCACAATTGAATGTGAGAAGATAACACAAAAGAAAGCCAAAGGGGCCAAGATGGGCATGGGGTACCATGGAAAGTCAAAGAAATCCAAAAAGACTGTAGCTGAAGAAGTTAAATAAGTTCAAAATGTAGCCTCTTGAACACTTTAGTTTTTAGAATATAGGCTTTAGGAAGCACCTATAATCTAGGAAGCAAAGAACAAGGACAAATGACCCTACTATAGATATCCAACTCTATATTAACAGGGATTTGAATGGTGTTTGGGTGATGTTGGACAATAAAGATGAAGCAGAAAATTGAGAACAGCCAAGCTAATGGTTAGCTCAAGACTGCTCCAAAAAAGTCTCTGAGCATTCTTTATTTTATACCATTTCAAAGAACAGTTTCTCCCAAAGCACAATTGAGTTGCAGCTGTGAAACACCCAAGGTTACAGAATTACCTCACATGCAAGTTTTTTCGCATGTAGATTATGCCTTGATGAGACAACGGTCCAAGGTTGAAAAAAGGAGTCTCACTTTATCTAAATGCTATTTTAGTAAAAAAAGTTTCCATACTTCAAAAACTATCTTAAAGAGTGAACCTTTAAGATGGGGGGTGGTGTATTTAGTCATTGGAAAGTACCTAAGTGTGGAATGTGTCTGGCCTGCCTTCAGTGTCCTTGGGATGTCTGCAGGAGGAAAAAAAAATACAGACTAGCTTCTGCTAATTTCTGTTGTTTTTTTTTTTTTGATTGGGGAAAAACTGTTAAATCCTTAACTGCTGGTTTATTATACAGTATTAAGAGGCTTTCTATAACTTCGGCTATCCTAAAAACTAAAATAATATGTTTTCAATAATAAAAGGAGCCACCAGGAGGGGTTCAGCTTTTTATCTTAGACAAGCCATCCTGTCTGCATCCTGACTTGCAAGGCAGAAAAATCAAGCATAGGGCTTTGCCAAACTATATTGATTCTTGATGGGGCCCAGATAAAAAGATTCTATCAAACAACCCTGTTTCTCTGAGTGGCTCCCAACACCCTACAATATGTTACTTCCAGTGGTAGCTGAGATTAAGACTAATCCTTGTTATATTCATAATCTGGGAAGTGATGGATGCCACCTTGCCTGACAGGGATGGCAGTTGAAAGATTCAGAATGTTCCCAGGTGCCATGAGCCAAGGGCAAATGCCGGTTGGCCCCATGGTATAAATACCCCTGACAGCCACTTTTAGGAAGTCTCTCTGGAGGTCTCTGGACAGGAGTCTCTGGACTGGGAAGTCTCTGGACTGAGTGGGAGTTTGAAAGGTGGCAGGGAGGTCTAAGAAGAAGAGGGTAGGAATAAACCTGAAGTTATTTCCTGATAGACTGTGAGAGCTAGTAAATCACCAACACTTGTAGTGAGAAAGGTGAGAGAATAAGTCCATCAATACATCTGCATTAATAGTCTTTCCTATTCTCTGGCTTGGATGTGGCTAGGTATGGCCAGAGATAGAGGGAGTGAGTAAATCTCCAGCTCCCACCAAATCAATAGCCTCCAGTCCTTTCTCTGTTTATATATAAAGAGTGTTCAACAGTAAGTACCTTCCTGAGTGGTCTTTATATCACAATCCTTGGGAAGGGAGTCAAAGGCAGTCAGATCCTGAACCTTATCCAAGGCAAATCAATAGCCCAATACTAATTTACCCAACCCCAGGTTTTACCTGGAAAAGTTACCCATCTATCTAACCTCTTGAGGGTCCTTACTGGGCAGCTGTTAGAGAGAAAAGGATAACTTACAGCAGCAGTCAAGAGTGATCAGAGTAGGTGTTCCTCGCATCAACTGTAGCTGAGGAGAGTACAAATAGATACATCAACATCATTGTACATCTATACATCGCCTTTGGACCTTTTATTTATAACATCCTGCAGTCAGGTCACCATTGGATATAAACTTCATATGGAAAAAAAAGACAAAAAAAACATTGAGTAAGAACTGAGAAAAATTTTAAGTTTATAGTACTCACAGGCTAAATTAGGGTGGGGAAGATAAGATGCCTGAGATATTATGAGGAATACTTATTTTTTGTACTTGCTACAATTGAAGCAAATATTCTTTTGGAAAAAGTGTTTAAATAGAACTGGAGCAATAGTTATATGTGCTTAAGAAGTTGTCAAAGTGTAGCCAAGCCACTGAATATAAAGAAAGAGACATTCAAATTCCTCAAGACTACCTTAGAATCTGAAGAGGCAGATGATGAATATATCCTATTTGTGAGAGAGGAATCCAAAGCATACTAACTATACTAATAAATACAAAATATTAGACAACATCTAGAGTACATGTTGTGTTCCATCTGACTTCACATCTTAAAGGAACAATTGGGAAGGATGGTGCCAAGATGGAGGAGGAGGGAAAGCTCACAGCATCATGAAAATTCTTTTCAACCAACCTCAAAATAATGCCAAGAAATGAATACTGGAATGAAAGAACCAATAAGGAGACAGAATGAAGCAACTTTAATGCAGAGCACAACTTGAAAGATAGGGAGAGAGGGTCTGATTCACTGGGGTGAGAGGGAAGCACAGCCTGCAGGAAGCTACATAAAGGAATACTGGGGCAAGCCAATAGCAAGTCCCCAACACCATATCTACTGTTCTAGTTTCTTAAACTGGTCCCAAGCCAACATCTAGACCCTGCGACCCTGCCTAAGTCAACAGCAGTGCAATTCCAAGCCTACCTCTTTAATGCTCCAAGTCCCAGCCCAATCTTGAAGAGAGGACTTGAACCCCAGTGAGGCAGTCTTAGCAACATTCCTGGTTGTTATAAGCCTGGGGCAAAGGCTGGAGTTCCAGCATAAGACAGTATGCAGCAATAAAAACTTTTGTAAGCCCAGACCAAGGCACAGAGCTGGCCTATACCAAAGTTCAAGGAGAAGTTATAAAGGCAAGGTAGTCCTTAAATATGCCTGATCTCATCAAGCTCAGAGTGAGACAAAAAGCCTCTGCTCAAGCCTGAGGCTAGACTTTGAACTCCAGCAGAGGCAAGGTAGCTCACAGTGTACTGAGCTCTACAAGCCACCAGCAGTCTTAAAGGTGATTGAATCAGTGGAAGGAAGTGGCTCCCAGCACACAGGTAATCATAAAACCTTGGAAGAAATGAAATTTTAAGAAATCCAGAAACAGAACTAAGGGTAACATCAAAGAAGAATTGAAATTTAAGAGAGTGTTCTCTTTCCTCTGAGGACAGAAGCCACCTTTAAGATAAAAGAGAATACCCAGAAAAAGGCTGGGGAAATGAGCAAACATCAAAAAATAAACAAACAAAACAACAACAAAAATAACCAAAGATTCTTTTTATGGAGACAAAGAAAAATCTGGCACAGACACAGAAGGGGACAGTGAAAGCAAAGCAAACATGTAAAGTTCCAAACAAAAATATGAATTGGCCTCAGGTTTTGGAAAAGATCAAAAAGGATTTCAAAAATCAATTAAAGAGAGTCTGAGGAAAAAAGGAAAAGAAAAATGAAAAGAATTCAGGAAGAAAATAATACCAAAATTGGCCAGAAGAAAAAGGAGTTTCAAAAACTCATGGATAAAAATCATTCTTTAAAAATTTAAGTTGCATAACTGGAAGCTAATGGCATTATGAGATATTAAGAAACAATAAAATTGAATTAAAAAAGAATAAAAAGGAGAAATATTTCTTTGAAAAAACGACTCATGACTTTGGAGCTAAGATGACTACAGGGTAGAAGGAACTTCACAACTCTTCCTATTACCAATCACAACAAAGCATCTCAAAAGGACAAAAATCAAAATCAGATGAAGAAAGGAGCTCTAACATAGTGCTTAGCCTTGAAGGTAGGCAGGGTTTGGGCATTTCCACACTGTAAGGGAGTAAAATTACACCCACCAAAGCACAAGCTGATCAACCCTACTCCATACCACCTACGTCACCAGTCAGAGCAAAGGCTGGGGCAATCTTTAAATTCTTGGAAGTTGGCAGAGGACACCACTCTCTTACCCCTGAGGAAAGTGCAAAGCCTTGGTGGTGAGACTTGGAACCTGTGGAGGGAGGGAACGGATATAGCTCAGATGGGCTGCCCACAGGAGATAATTATGGAAATTTGAAAAATAGCCTCAGCACAAAAACCACTCTATAGCTCCCTATACTGAGAGCTGCCTACCCTCCTCACTCATACTTCTGACGAAGAAGGGAAGATAAAACTAACACAGCAATGACCATTAACATCCAAGAAGTCAATCCACAAGTACCAAAAAAAGTAAGCTACAACAGAGAAAGCTTCTGACATTGGATAATGTCTATGGAGTACAGAGGTGACAGCAAAGAGTGACAAACAAGCAAACACATCCAAACATTCCCCCCCAAAAAAATGGAAATTAGTCACAAGCTCTTGAGGAACTCAAATTGGAGTTCAAGAACAAAGAAAAAAATATGGAGGAACAATGGGAAGAAAAGAGATAGAAATGAATGTAAGTAATTCAAAAGGAAAATAACAGTTTAAAAGACAGACTCTTGGGGGCAGCTGGGTAGCTCAGTGGATTGAGAGCCACGCCTAGAGACAGGAGGTCTTAGGTTCAAATCTGGCCTCAGACACTTCCTAGCTCTGTGACCCTGGGCAAGTCATTTGACCACCATTGCCTAGCCCTTACTACTCTTCTGTGTGGGAGTGAATTATTGACTCCAAAGGTAAGGGTTTAAAAAAAATTAAATTAAATTAAATTAAAAAAGACAGAATCTCTCATTTGGAAAAAGAGGTGCAGAAATCACATGAAATAATAAGCAAATTGGTGACTAGAATTAATCTGCTGGAAGCCATAAAATGCAAATTAGACCAAAATGAAAAAGAGAATCAAAAGATCATAACTGAAAACCAGTCTTTAAAGACTAGAATTGGGCAAGTAGAAACTAATGACCTCAGAAGAAAGCAAGAATTAATAAAGCAAAGTCAAAAGAATGACAAAATAGGAAACATGAAATATCTCACTGAGAAAACAACGGACCTGGAAAACAGGTCCAGTAGAGACAATTTGAGAATCATAGGTGTACCTGAGAAACTAGAAAAAAACAGAAGTCTTAACATTATATTACAAGAAATTATTCAAGAAATCTACCCTGATATTCTTGAACAAGAGGGCAAAATAGGCATTGAAAGAGTCCGTAGATTACCCTCCATATTAAATCCTCAAAAGGCAATGTAATTGTCAAATTTAAGAGCTTCCAAGCTAAGGAAAAAATATTACAAGAAGCCAGAAAGAAATAATTCAGATACAAAGAGCCCCAGTCAGGATTACACAGGATCTCACAGCTTCCATGCTAAAGCACCTAAAGGCTTGGAATATGTTATTCAAAAAGGCAAGAGAATTGGGTCTATAACCAAGGATGACCTACCCATTGAAAATGACTATACTTCCAGGGGAAAGTATAGGCGTTTAACAAAAAAGATTTCCAAGTATCTGTAAAGAAATCTCCTTAATGAATATAGATGCAAAAAATTCTTAAATGGAATACTAGCAAAAAGACTCCAGCAAGTGATCACGAGGATTATTCACAATGATCAGGTGGAATTAATACCAGGAATACAAGGATGATTTCATATTAGAAAAACCATCCACATAATTGACCATATCTACAACCGAACCAACAGAAATCACATAATTATCTCAATTGATGCAGAAAAAGCCTTTGACAAAATACAACATTCATTCCTATTGAAAACACTAGGAAGTATAAGAATAGAAGGGCCTTTCCTAAAAATAATAAACGGTATATATTTAAAACCATTAGCAAGCATCACCTGCAATTGGAATAAATTAGAAGCCTACCCAATAAGATGAGAGGTGAAGCAAGGATGCCCATTATCACCTCTATTATTTAACATTATACTAGAAGCACTAGCAATAGCAATTAGAGAAGAAAAATAAAATGAAGATATTAAAACAGGCAATGAGCAGACTAAACTCTCACTGTTTGCAGATCATATGATGGTCTATTTAAAGAATCCTAGAGAATCAACTAAAAAGCTAGTGGAAATAATCAACAACTTTAGTAAAGTTACAGGATACAAAATTAACCCCTCATAAATCATCAGCATTGCTATATATTTCCAACACAACTCAGCAGCAAGAGTTAGAAAGAGAAATTTCATTTAAAATCACCCTAGACAATATAAAATATTTAGGAATCTATTGGCCAAGAGAAACATAGGAATTATATCAACACAAATACACACTTTCCACACAATTAAAACTATATCTAAATAACTGGAAAAAATTAATTGCTTATGTAGGATAAGATAATATAATAAAAATGACAATACTATCCACATTAATTTACTTATCCAGTGCCATAAATATTAAACTACAAAGAAACATTTTTTTACTGAATTAGAAAAAAAAATATAGCAAAGTTCATTTGGAAGAACAAAAGATCAAGAATATCAAGGGAAATAATGAAAAAAAAATTGAATGTCAGGCCTAGCAGTACCAGATCTTAGCATGTACTATAAAGCAGTGGTCATCAAAACAATATGGCACTGGTTAAGAGACAGAAGGGAGGATCAATGGAATAGACTTGGGGCAAATGACCTCAGCAAGATAGTGTACGATACACCCACAGATCCTAGCTTTTGGGACAAAAACCCACTATTTGACCAAATCTGCTGGGAAATTGCAAAAGAGTATGGGAGAGATTAGGTTTAAATCAACATCTCACACTCTACACCAAGATAAATTCAGAGTGGAAGAATAACTTAAATATAAAGAAAGAAACTGTAACTAAATTAGGTGAAAATAGAGTAATATACCTGTCAGATCTATGTTGAAAAAGAAAATACTGGGGATAGAGGAATAACTGGGTTCCAGACAAACTGGGGACACCCCCACACCTCACAAAGGGAAGGACTGACAGGGAAACACAAGGAAACCAAATAGTGATGTGAGGTTCGGGGAATGACATTTGGTCAGTTAACTGACAATCTATCAGCCAGGGAAAACCAGTGATGTGGGTAACTTCAAGATGTGGGTTCTTTACAGATTAGAGGAGTCAGGAAGTACAAATAAACTAGGTTTATTGATATAAATAAGGGAATTGGAAGAGAAGGGTTAGCTAAACTATGGAATAACCCAAATGACTTAATTAAACTAAGGTCTAAACTAAACTAAATCTCTAACTATAATAAGAGAGGACTGGAGAGGTGGGATTCTCAATTACTGGTCCACAGTGTGCCAAGATGTCATAGATGTCACAGGAACCATGAACAAGTGCTATAAACAGCCAGGTTGTCCACAAAAGCTATAGGGAGTAAGGTAGCTAAATTTGCTGTCCACCAGCAGATAACCAAGACCTTCCCTCTACCTAGGCCATGATAGTTGATTGAATGTATCGTCTTCTCAGTTAAATCCCACTCTGTCAGCAACTTGGATACTTGGCAAAGCTGGACCACATAGCCAAGACCTCCTCCCTTCCTTCAGCTTGGTCAAACCACTCTCTCTCTCTCTTCAAACTCTGACAATCGAAAAGGAAAAGATTTTAAGACCAAGCAAGAGATAGAGAATATTACAAAATGTAAAATGAATAATTTTCATTATATTAAATTAAAAAGGGTTTGTACAAACAAAACCAATGCAACCAGAATTAGAAGGGAAGCAATAAATTGGGAAAGAAAATCTTTATTAAAAAAACCTCTGATAAAGGTCTAATTACTCAAATTTATGAGCTAAATCAATTGTACAAAAAATTAAACCATTCCCTAATTGATAAATAGGCAAGGAACATGATTAGGCAATTTTCAGATAAAGAAATCAAAATAATCAATAAGCACATGAAAAAGTATTCTAAATTTCTTATAATTAGAAAAATTCTAATCAAAACAACTCTGAGGCACCACCTCAAACCAAGCAGATTGACTAATATGATACCAAGAGAAAGTAATAAATTTTGGAAGGAGTGTGCAAAAAATGAGACACTAATGCTTTGCTGGTGGATTTGTGAGTTGATCCAACCATTCTGGAAGGCTATTTGGAATTATGCCCAAAGGGCCTTAAAAGACTGTCAGCCCTTTGATCAATCCATACCACTGCTATGTTTGTACCCCAAAGAAATAATAAGCAAAAGGACTTGTTCAAAAATATTTATAGATGTACTCTTTGTGGTGGCAAAAAATTGGAAAATTAAGGGATGTCCTTTGATTGGGGAATATCTGAACAAATTGTGGTATCTGTTGGTCATGGAATACTATTGTGCAAAAAGGAATAATGAACTGGAGGAATTCCATGTGAACTGCAACGACCTCCAGGAATTGATGCAGAGCAAAAGGAGCAGAACCAGGAAAACATTGTACACAGAGACAGATATACTGTGGCACAATTGAATGTAATGGACTCCTCTACTAACAGCAATGCAATGATCCAGGACAATTAAGAGGAACTTATGAGAAAGAACACTATCCACATCCAGAGAAAGAACTGTGGGAGTAGAAACACAGAAGAAAAACAACTACTTGGTCACATGGTTAGAATGGGATATGATTGGGGATGTAGACTCTAAATGATCACTCTAGTGTAAATATTAATAATATAGAAATAGGTCTTTATCAATGACACATGTAAAACCCAGTGGAATTGCTCGTTAGCTATAGGAGGAAGGTGGGAAGAAGGGAAGGAAAGAACATGAATCATGTAACCATGAAAACATATTCTAAATTAATTAAATAAATGAATGAATTTAATTTGTTAAAAAATTACTTATCTGGAAAACAGATCCAGGAGAAACATTTTTTTTTAAAAGTCTAGACACCATAATATAAGAAGTTATCAAAGAAAACGTCCCTGATATTTTTTTAATAAAAGTGTTAAATAGAAATGGAAAGAATCCACAGTTTGCCTGCAGAAATGAATCCCCAGATGACAACTCCCAGGAATATTATACCTAATTCAAGCATAAATTCAAACCAAGGAGAAAATATCGTAAACAGCTAGAAAGAAAGAAATTATATTCAGATACTAAGGAGCTACAGTCAGGATTACATAAGATTTAGCTGCTTGCTCATTAAAGGTTTGGATGGCTTCTAATATTATATTCTAGAATGTGAAACATTTAGTTTTATAAACCAGAATCACCTATGTAGTAAAACTGAGTATTTTAAGGGAAAAATGATCATTTAATAAAATAGAATATTTATAAGCCTTCCTGATGAAAAGACCAGACCTAAATAGAAAATTTGATATCCCAAAACAAGGCCCAAGAGAAGCACAAAAATGTAAGTAAGAAAGCAAAAGTTGAATGGATTCAATTAGGACAAACTATATGTATATGGAAAGATATTTGTAATTATTAAAAATATATTCATAAGTATTAGAGCAGTTAGAAGAACTGGACCCATCCTTACGGTATACATAGAAATAGTACATAGGAATAAAGTGATAGGATTGCACTAAGAGAAAAGTGAATAGAGAGAGGTGGAATTATGTGAATTATCTCACCTAAAGAGGTGTGAAAAATTGGTACAGTGTAGGAAAGGATACTCATTTGGATTTAGAATACTGTCCTACCCTTCAGAGAAGTAGGAGGGGAATAAGACAAAGGGTAGCAGGATAATAAAAGGGAGGAAAAAGTAGCAGTTGGTGATTAAAAGCAAAATATCTATAAGGAGGGACAGAGTGAAAGAAGAAAGAGCAGGATCAAAAGGGTAAAATAAGATGGAGGGGAATACACAATTGGTAATCATATCTGTGAATGTGAATGAGATGAACTCACCCATAAAACAGAAGTGTAGACCAGAGTGGATTAAAAACCAGAATCCAGAATCCTATAAAAAATGTTGTTTACAAAGAATCATATTTGAAGAAGGGAGACACACAGAGTAAATGTAAGATGATGGAGTATAATTTATTGTGTATTATCTGAATTTTAAAAAGGAGTAAGAATCATGCTATCAGTCAAAGCTAAAGCAAAAATAAACAAATAAGGAAGAAAATTACTTCTTCCAAAAATGTACTATAGATCATGGAATAATATCAGAGCTTAATATATTTGCACCAAACAGCATAGCCTCCAAGCTTTAAAAGGAGAAATTGAATGAGTTTCAAGAGGAAATAGACAATACCAGTGGGTTACCTCAACTTCCCCCTTCCAGATCTAGATAAACCAAACCAAAAAATGAACAAGAAAGAAGTAAAGGAACTGAGTGAAATTTTAGAAGTTAGAACTCATAGTTATCTGGAGAAAACTGAATGGGAATAGAAAGGAATATATTTCTTTTCAGTAGTACATGGCTCCTCCACAAAAAAATATAGACCATGAATTAGACCATTAAAACTTCACAACTAAATGCAGAAAGTAAGAAATAATAAATGCATCCATTTTGGATGATAACATAATAAAATTATAATCAATAAGAGTCCATTGAAAGACAAATAAAATAAATCATCAGTATCAAAAATGAAAAGGGTAAACTCACCACCAATGAAGAGCAAATTAGAACAATCATTAGGAGCTATTTGAACAATAAGAATATTTACAAAAATATAAATTGCCCAAATTAACAAAAGAAAGAATAAATTACTTAAATAAAACCCATCTCAGAAATAGAAATTGAAGTTCCAGTGCCGTGCCCATTCCCCCAAGAGACTGCATTCTGTGACCCTCTCCCCCACCAAGTGTCAAATACCCTCTCTCATCTTCCTGCCCCCTACCCCAGCATCCAGCCCACACAGGGGAAGGAGAATGTACTCCTATACTGCCAATGGGCTGTTGGGAAGAGGGGTGAGTAAAGTGAAAAATAATATCCTCAGTGCAAATGAAGAGGGGGAATGGAGTGGCCTGAGTGCTTTTATCTCCTCCAGCTCTGCCACCTTTGAGCTGCCCACTTTATCCCCTGTGTGCACACACTGGGCTTCTGGGAGGAGGGCCAAGTAATATGAAAAAATGTTGTCAGGCATGGTGGAGAGGGGGAAGGAAGCTGCTCCACCTGAGTCCTTCTGACTTTTTAGTAACATACTTGGGTGGTGGGGGAAAAGGGTGGCCATGTGCCCGCTGAGGGCCATCGAGTTCATGTCAGATGACAAGGTCACATGTGGTCTCTGAAATCTGCAAGGCAAGATTTACAGGAGGATGGATTCCCACCCAGGCCTCCCTGTATGACTCTTTTCTTACCAACCTATTTAGTGATCAATATCCCCACTAAGTCCCAGGGAAATACAGAAGAACACTATAGACTATTATTAGAACCCTTAAAAGCCCCCTACAAACTCCTAGGAAAAGTCCCACCTTCATATGTAATAATACAGAAATTCCCCTAGAGTCTCCCTATAACAAACCAGCAAATAGTGAATTAATGTTAAGGATTTTAAAACCCTAACTTAGATACACAGGTGCCTGCAGAAACAGACCAAGTTTCCCCCCTCCCTGATCCCTGATTTGGTAGTTAACAATGTATGATAATTGGAGAAATTACCCTCAAAGGTTGGTACATCCCATTCCACTGACTGGATTGCTTTCTACACCCCATAGCCAAGGAGACAAGTAAACACACCTTGAAAAGTTGTTAGTAACAAGGTTGTTGGTAACAAGGTTGGTGTATGACTTGTTCGCTATCTCCAAGAAAAGACGTATGTTGATTATGGAATAGTCATACCAACCCTGTATGTAATCTTAAGAAAGAAAAGATAAAAATAAAAGAAGTCAGCAGATGGTGGTAGGACAATCTCTGTGAATATCATCTGAATCTTGGGTTGTGCTCATTCAACTGCACCTACTCTGCCATGCCTCCAAGATTCCTGTCCTATGAAAGGAGGTCTTTTGCATGGGCCCATAGGGAGAGTGCTCTGTGTAACATTTTTGGCACCAGTGCCATAGGTTTGTCATCACTGTTCTAGGAGTAAAAATATCCTTAGCAATCTAGTGTTTGACATACCCAAAGATCCCAAATCTTGGAATAAAAGCTTACGATTTAACAAAAACTTCTGGGAAAATTTGAAAACAGTTTGGCAGAAACTACATATAGACCAATATTTCACATCTTATACCAAATTGAGGTCAAAATAGGTATATAATTTAGATTTAAAGAGTGTTACAATAAGTGAATTAGGGGAACAGAATAGTTTACCTTCAAGATCTTTGGAGAAGGGAAGAATTTATGACATGATGAAATAGAGAAGATTATAAAATATAAAATGAATAGTTCTGATTATAACAAATTAAAAAAAAACTTTTATACAAGCAAAGCTAATGTAACCAAGATTTGAAAGGAAACAAAATGAGAAAAAATATAAATTTCTCAAATTTAGAGAGAACTATCAAATTTAAAAGAATATAATCCATTCCCCAATTAACAAGCAATTTTCAGATGAAAAAAAATCTAAACTATTAATAATCATATGAAAAAGTGTTGTAAATTACTTGATTAGAGAAATGCAAATTAAAATACTTAGGTACTACCCCATGCCTATCAAATTCTTCAATATGACAATAAAGGAAAGTGATAAAAGTTGGAAGGGATTTGTCAAAATTAGGACACATACATCATTGGTGGAGTTGTGAACTGATCTAAGCATTCTTGAGGGCAATTTGGAACTATGACCAAAGGGCTATAAAACTGTGTATACCCTTTACTCCTATAATACTTATTGGGTCTGTATCTCAAAAAGATCATAAAAAGGTGAAATTACCTACTTGTTCAAAAATATTTATAGCAGCTCTTTTTGTGGTGGCAAAGAATTGGAAATTGAGAGGATGTCTATCAATTGGGAGATGCCTGAACAAATTGTGGCATGTGTTTAAAATGGAATTGTTATAGAGAAAATATAGATTTAGTTAGCAGATAGCAGACTTAGCTGGCAAGCTGGCAAGACCTTAGAATTCCAAACTTGGAATCCTGCCACAGAGGGGACTTGCACACAGTGACTGGAGTTGGCAGTTGTTTGCAGTTGTTGGCTTTGTAAACAGTTGTCTGGATGAATCTGTGTGGTGTTTGGGATCTCAGTACTTTGGATTTGTTCCTTGGACTCGAATATAATATCTTCAGTCAAATCAAGAACTGTGAAGTTGCAGGTTGAGACAGGATTTTTATCTATGTTGGTGGACATACACAGATAATCCCATCTCCCTGACTTCCCACTTGGATTATATCTTGCTATTTAATCAGAGGTTCCTGGGATCATAGACATCTAGAGAACAGCTAAGTACAGCTTTGTGAGATACCTTTACCCCTGACAAGCCAACCTTGTCATAGGCAGTCTGCTGGTAGATTTAGTGTTCAGAGTAGTCATCACCATCCCTCCATTCCCTGACAGTTACCTTTAGACTTAAGTGGCAGTTTTTCCCCACCTCCCTTCACTCCCTATCCTAGTTTGTTATTAAAACCCTTTTATACAGGCCTTCCTTGTTCTTCTCCTTTCCCAGACAAACCTGACATCTTGACAACAAGAACCCACAGAGATAACCCCAGCGGTTTCTCCTGGTGGTTTCCCTATCTCCTCCATTCCCATTCCTCTCCTTACCAAACCACTCTGGAGTTGTTTGTCACTGCTTTTGTTATTCTGTTAGTTAACCCACAGAGTTATTTATTCATTTACCATAACATAATACAATTCTGCTATAAGAAATGATAAGCAAGATGATTTCAGAAAAAACTGGAAAGATCAGCATGAATTATTGAAGAGCAAAATGAGCTGAACCACAAGAACTGTACAGAGTAAAAACAATATTGTACAATGATCAACTGTGAAAATTTGGCTACTCTTGACAATGCAATGATCTGGAAAAATTCTGAAAGACTTATTATGGGGAATGTTATCTACCTCCAGAGAAAGAACTATTGGAGTTAGGTGGATGCAAATCAAAGCATAATATCTTTCACTTCAGTGTATTTTAGGTTTTATTTTGCCTTTGGGGTTTTGTATGAGTGTCCTCTTACAACAATGACCAATATGGAAGTGTGTTTTCACATTATAATAAAATTAAAAGAGAAAAAGAATAATTGATTAATTGGAGTATATTCAGAGGAAGGTGATGAAGATGACCTCATATTGGGAATGATTGAAGGGACTTAATTTGGAGATCCTCAAGATATCAAACACATTGAAAAGTAGCAAAAGTTAATGTTAAAAAAATAAAGTTCACTTAAAGAATATTAAATAACTAGGCAGTTGATAAATATGTATTGAGTCCTGATTGTGTGACACATACACTGTGCAAAGAACTAAAGAGAGAAAGGCAAAAACCAAAAATAAACAACATGAAAAAAATCTACTTTCAAGGAGCTCACAATCACAATTTTTTTACATAATTCATGTTTTAACTTTCACCTTCACCCCTCCCCTTAACCCTCCCCACATCCAAGGCGCATATCCACTGATTTTTAACTGGTGTGATCAGTCAAGACTTATTTACATATTGTTGATAGTTGCATTGGTGTGGTAATTTAGTGTCTACATCCCCAACCATGCCCGCATAACCCATGTGTTCAAGCGGTTGTTTTACTTCTGTGTTTCCACTCCTGCAGTTCTTCCTCTGAATGTGGGTAGCGTTCTTTTCCATAAATCCCTCAGAATTGTCCTGGGTCATTGCATTGCTGCCAGTGCAGAAGTCCATTACACTCGAAAGGAGCTCACAATCTAATGGAGAAAATATGCAAAGAGCTATGTACAAATATATTTATACATATAATTATATATATGGTAAATAGTGAGGATATGATTTTTGGAGTCTGGAGAAGACAGGGGCTTCGGTGTAGGAAGTAGGAAAGCAGAGAATAGAGAGTGATTGAAGATTAGTGATGGAGTAGATAAAATAGAGGGGACTATCTGTTAGAGAAAAGGGTGTGGAATGGAATCACTTGTGCATGTACAGGGGTTTGACTTAAAAAGAAAGGCTACTTCTTCATGTGAGATAAGAGTCAAAGTGGAGATTATGTAACAAGCTATCTGAATGATATGAAACTGAAGTCAGCATAGTTTTGTGACTTTCTTCAACTCAATTTTGCAACACAGATTCAATGTGCCTAATTTCCCATCTTTATATTTACAAAATGAAATTAACCAGCACAATCATTGTTGGCAGCACTGATGAAGTTTGAGGAAAGAATAGGCAGACATTCATAAATTATATTCTTTAGTAGATCACAATGAATTAAAAGGGGGTAAAGAATACTTCATATTTGTTTGTCGACTTTGAATTTGATTTGATTTAAGACAAAATTCAGACCAAAAAGATGTCTACAAAGTTGACATCAGAATATTACAAGATTATTTGAAAGATATAACAATAGAGATGTTATTCAGTGACTATCTTATAACAACATTAAGCAATAAAATGATGGGGCTCACAAAAGGTATTTGCCACAATCATGGAAGATATGTGTTACAGAGTTATTAATGAAGAAGAGTTTCCTTTTAGATGAGGTCCATTATTGGCTCACAGTTAAGACAAAGTCAAATTCTAAGCGAATCCAGGTTTGTCTTTGGTCCAAATCAGAGGTTCCCCAGATTTCTCCATTCATTGTGCCCCTAGTCTCTCATTAACTTTTTTCATGATATCCCCTAAGTCAAAATAAAGGCATAATAGGAAAATTTATTAATTAGTTAGATCCAAACAAATTAATTTATATACTAACTACTTAGTTGCCAGAAAAAATATAAATTGAAAGAAAAATAAAACTTGATTTTATTCTTAAATAACAATAATTACTTTCAATGTGATACAGTGACCTATTGTGGGAGTTATGTTCCTAAGACCGCTGTGACAGGCAAAAGTCCACAAAGTAGTGTTTATTTTATTATTTATATGTATTTTAGGGCTTCATAAACCTTTCCCAGTCTTTTATACTTTTCTACACTGTTATTAACCCACAGCACCCAGGATTCAGAACACAGCCCTGTGATTGGTTGTCTTTCATTCAATCAGCCAACAGTGTGCCATGATAAATGTGACTTCGTGATAAAATTAGATATGTATATTTTTTAAAACAAGGATACAGTGAAGCCTTGATAAGTGAACTGTGATATAGTGAGGGGTGACTGTATTTATGCCTGCTGGACACTGTAAAAGGTGATATAGGATGGCAAATGAGAGGAGTTTGGAAGAAATTGTAGTAGCCAAAAGTACATATAAATAAAAAATAATTTGAAATATTAAAGAACTCTAAAATTGAAATTCCAATACATGTAGTATCTGACAGAGATTGAGAACTGCTATATTTCCTTTAAATTTATAAGGTATGTTACAGTTTGGGAACTTTGGGGATCAACATTTAATTTGATCTAGAAATATTCTATTCAAGAATTCTAGTGGCAACTGAAAAAAATCTAAAAATCATGATCAATTTATTACTAGGAACATATGTGTCTATACTAAAAGATTCATTTTAACCCACATTTCTTTTTTGAATTTACCTCTGAAATGTTAGGACAAATTATACAGCACATAATTAGAGGACTGGACTTACAGGAGGGTGAAGAAGGTAACAATTTTGATCTATACTTATAGAGAGGCAATAAATTACAACTTTTAATATTGTTTTATTATTTTAAAAATGAAAATGTTTAATGTCAGAGATGCTACACTCCTTGGCAAATTTATCTTAAGAGGAGTCATGTGTTATATAAGGTACAGGGTACACAATTTTTAAACTTTGCTTAGTTTTCTTTTCCTTCCTTCCTTCCTTCTTTCCTTCCTGCCTTCCTCTCTCCCTCCCTCCCTCCCTCCCTCTCCCTCTTCCTTTCTTTCTTCCTTCCTTTTTTTCATTTTCCTT
>NC_058132.1:564993207-565022038 GCF_016433145.1 Gracilinanus agilis | reverse complement strand
TCCTTTCTTCCTTCCTTCCTTCCTTTCTTCCTTCCTTCCTTCCTTCCTTCCTTCCTTCCTTCCTTCCTTCCTTCCTTCCTTCCTTCCTTCCTTTCATTTTCCTTCCTTCCTTCCTCCCTTTCTTTCCTTCTTTTTCTTTCTTTTTTAATGAAAGCTTATACCCTATGCTGCAGATTACTATTCTTTTTTTCCTATGATGCCTTGCACCTAGTAGATGCTTAACACAATTTTGTTAAATATAAATTGAGTTTACCAAATAAAATTGTTGCTATTCTATGCTTTATCAAGAAAACTTGCCATTATTACCATATAAATATTAATCTTGACAAAGACTAACTATAAGTAGACTTGATTTAACATTGTAAATTTTTCTTAAATTTAAATTTTCAGTAATGGTTTTAGAAGAATTGAAAAAAAGGAACTACAAAGATTGCCAGTTGCTACTAATATTAATGTAGGAAGTGCCTTTAGATTTTTTATTATAATACATTTTTATTTTTTTCCAGATTGGATGTCAATGCAACATTTCAATATTCATTTCCTTATATTTCACGATCCATGTTCTTTCTCCCTTTCCCCCTTCACCTCTCCCCAAGAAAACAGGTAATCAATATAGGTTGTACATATATTGTCATGTAATACATATTTCCATGTTTTTCATGTTCTGAAAGAAGACACATTGTTTTCACTGGTAAAAAATTCACAGAGGAAATAATGTTTGCATTTAGACATTTGAAAGTTAATTACAACCTGGGATGATTAGCTACTAAGTGCCTACTGAATACTTTGGATATTAAAAGAATAGGATCCTATTATGATGTGCTACATTTTCTCATAGTAGAGAATTAATATGTGTCATTGAAAAAATAATGAACTAGGCTTAGGATGAATGAGATGCTATGAATAGTTCAGTAGACAGATGGAATCTAGTCAGCTTAGCATACCATTATTTGTTACATAGATTAGAACCATTACATGCTAACAGATTTGTTCCTGCCATTATGACAAATTAAAAGAGATCATTGCACATGCAAAAACATTAACTTTCTGGCCCTGAAGGTTTTGGTGCATTTCTGTGACTTGCCAGCATGGACAAATACATTATTCTCCCACTTTTGTAAATGATTGTGCCAATTGTAACTCTCAGCTTCCTTCTCAGAAATTGTTGACATGCAAAAGAAAAATCCACTTCCACATCCTAAAAGTTAATGAGGCTGCAATTTCCCATGCTTCCATTTCCAAATGAAACAAATGGTACAGATCAAATTCAGGGAAATTCTCCAAGGGAATGAAAATACTCAGAAGAGTCTTTTTAATATTGTCCATAAGCTTAACTTGAATCTTCTGTTCACCTTATTAGTCAATAAATAGTTGATTAATTATCCCATCTTACAGAAATAATCCAATTCCTTATGCATATTAGTTGATCTAACAGGAAATCTCAGCAATGATTTATGAATAAATTATCATCTCATCTAAATTGCATAATGGTTAGACATACCTTATCAGGCCCAAATTCAATAAAATGAGATATAAAATGAAGGGTCTGGTATAGTGGCATATTCTTAATAGTATTATGGTAATATTTCAATGTCACTATTTGATTTAAATGTAATATTTATTATAAGTTTCAGGGCTAAATCTGATGCCCTCATTTGGCATATCAGGTAAAAAGCCAAATGTTCTGAATTCAGTAGGATCTTGTCACAATTTTTTAATAGAATAATTTTTGAAAATTCCCTGAGGTTTAGAAAAAAGATTAGTCATTTCCTAGTTAAATGTTTTACTAGTGGGCAGCTGGGTAGCTCAGTGGATTGCAAGCCAGGCCTTGAGTCAGGAGGTCCTAGGTTCAAATCTGGCTTCAGACAATTGCCAGCTGTGTGACTCTGGGCAAGTCACTTGACCCCCATTGCCTACCTTTACCACTCTTCTGCCTTAGAGCCAATACACAGTATTGATACCAAGACGGAAGGTAAGGATTTAAAAAAAAATGTTTCATTGTGGGCAGATTTCCAGAGCCAACAAAACACAGACACCTGAGATAGAGCAGTGAAGAGGACTGAGGCAATTTTATGAATAGCCTAGGTCAAAAACAATGACTGACAATTGAGCGATAAAGAATATGACCTTAATAGGTGCACATATGAGTATGAAAATATACAAAAGCAAGTAAATTATGTGTGTATCTATGAGGTAAATAGACTGATAAAGATAGATTAAATAATAGCTATCATGTACAAAGCTTCAGGTGATGGAATCTTTTTCAGTTTCTAAAATACTGAGAAAAACAAATCACAAGATCTTCAAAAGCCAAAGTATTATGAATATGTAAAATAAATAACACAAATGAGGTACAGCTGAGATCAGAAATATCAATATATGTTTATCACCATATATTTTCTCACACACATATATTTTAGTTATATAGCACTTTATATTAGTATATAAGTACCCATGCTATAAACACAATACATTTACATATACATGTATGTGTGTATATCTCTATATATCAACACCAAGAAGCAGATGGCACTATAATTCATATCTCTGATTTACAAATGAGTAAACTGACACTCAGATACGTGAGCCATGAAATGTCCCAGTAATCTTGAATGTCAGTCAGCCTCTGAATCCAGGTTCCAAGTCAATATCTTTCTATAACATTACAGTCACATCTTATCAAATAAAGTATAATACAGTGTTTTATTAGACTGAAAGCAAATTCTTTCATTTTCTTGAACAAGAAAATAGATTTTTAGTAAAGCCTGCCCGTCACTTTTGAAATTTTAAATATTTATCTTCCAAGAACAACATTGACAGCTTACTTTTCATTAGTCAAAGTCCTCAGCGGTGACATATTGTGGTTACAGTAAAATATCAGAAAAGATGCAGTAGTCCTAAAATTTTTATTAAAAAGTTTAAATAAATTTATTGGTAAAGGTGTAAAAATTGGGGTTAATTTAAGTATAATAAGTTTAAATTAGCAAAGGAAGAACTAGTCAGGAGCATTTCAAGATACATCAAAGACTCACTATACAGTGATGCAGCCAAATTCAAGGGAACCATCAGGTTTCTAAAAGGAGAAGATTTGCATCTTGCAAGAGGTAATACAAAATAATTTCAGGATAAAGAATGAGAAAGCCCTTATTGAGCACAGAACTCTAACTGGCATTTATATAGTCCTTTAAGATTCAGAAAACACTTTGCATATTCTTTTTCATTTGAGGCTCAAAATAGTCCCATGAGGCAAGGACTACCAGCATTATCTTATTTGTTTGTTTTTAAGGTGGTTAAGTGACTTCTCCATTCCATTAAATATCAGAGGTCTTTCTTGACTTCAAGTCCAGTGCTTTTACTAGCATAGCATTTTTTGCTAAGTATCATGGAGGAAACAAAAGGAAAAAAAAATATGGTTACTTTACTCAAGGATGTTTCTTATAAACTATGTAAAGATGAAAAGCTTAGTTTTTTTTTTACAATTAATCACTAACATATGTGCTATGAACAACTGTGTAATCCTGGGCAAATCATTTAACCCCTCAGCCTCAGTTTCCTTATCTGTAAAATGTGTGATAATACTTGGGTTGGTTGTGAAATAATATTAAATCATAATTGTAAAGCATTTAGCAAAGTGCCTGGCACATAGTAAGTACTTTAAATATTATCTAGTTTTATCATTAGTATAATTAGTGAACAATTACTTAATAATTAATTATTTTAATTAACCAATTGATGTATTAATTAAATTAAAATGAAAGCACAATCCTTGCCCTGAAAGTCTTTGCTTTTGAGTAGACATAGTATTGGACAATAAAGTTAGAACTGAAAGACAATAGGTGTTTACTGGTAAGGCTTGATGCCCTTCGACAATAGTGAATCACCATAGATTCTTGAATGATGAAGTGACAAGGTGAAAATACATACAAGGGCAATGGCATGATGAGTATATGTACTTATTCATTACAAAATTGGACAGCTGGTTACACGGCAGCCTAGAGTGCTACCCATAAAGGTATTGTGAAGGAAAAATGATTTTGATATCAGAATATGCTGTTTGACTTAATTTCCTTCTATTCTCCTAAAGACTAAATAATGTATTCTAAACTTGACTCAATTACTGAAACAAGTCTGGTTTGGAGATCAGGCCAGTTTGCCATCCTAGCCTAGACCAGCTTCCAATAGGGGAGGATACATAGGGACAGGATACATCGCACCAGGAAATACCATAGAATGCTCCTGATTTATTATATATTCTAAAAGGGAGTGAAAAAGTTAAAAAAAAAAGATAAAATAAGACTTTTACCTAAGAGACTGAAGTTGTTGCCAGCAAACAGTCTTCTTTAACATGCTAATAAATTTCTTTTCCTTTAATTTTGACAACTTACTTGATTTGATCTTTAGTCTTTCACACCTGATGGTGAGTGAGATTATTCCTAGTCTCCTATGGAAAAACAAGTTAAGGAATTCTCCATTAACTGCAAAACTTGGGTTCAAATCTCACTTCTATTACTAGGTATATGCCTGAGAACAAATAATTTAATCTTTAAATACCTCATTTCTTTATCTGTTGAATAGTGTAATAACACTTGTAGTATCTACCTCTTAGCGATAGGGGGTGAGGGAGGAGCTAGGAAGAGAAAAGTTTCTGTTATGGTTAAAGGATTTCATGTTTAGTCTTCACATTCCGTGTGTCAGTCAATTCAATGCAACAAACATTAATTAAATACCTATCTTGGGCACGTTTTTCTCTCTCATTTTTATTTTGCCAAAGAACCTTGTAAAATAATCTTTAAAATAACCTTAAGGTACTCTGCTACTTTTTGTTTACTTGACTTTGTGTGTGTTACTTATTCTGATTCCAAAATACAATCTGTCTGGCTAATGGTGCAAAAAGGCATATTTATGCTGATTTTTAGACCATTCTACCAGTAACAGTAAAACTGCACATGTCACATATACATAGTGAAAGCTATTAAGGGAGACCATCTGTGGTTCACAGTGGTCTAAGACTACAGGTGTTTTGCTAGATTTGTGTTCAAAAATGCAAAAGGAAAGATATAATTTATATTTAGTGCTTAATACTACCTATAATAGCAGGACCTGTGTGCTCTCCAGAATAAATAATATCCTGGCTTCAAAGGCAAAACATCCAGTTTTATTTAAGACTTGTCTAATCTGTAAATGAAGTGTCATATTTAAGAAGTACCTTTTAGAGGCAAAGTGCTATGGCAGCAGGGGTAGAAATCATTTCAATACATGAATACCAGGTAGATTTCATGTTCTTTTTGTAACACTTGCTAACTGTATGAATCTGGTCAGGTATTTTAACCTGTCAGCAGCTAAGGCAACTCTAAGACTTTACCTTACATAGGAATTGTAGATCTATTCTAATGAAGGGAATGTTCCCCCAAGAAGACATAATCTAAATAGTGGAACAGAAATATGTAGATTAGAATACCATCAAATTAAAACCCATACATTTTAGTTTTATAAATAATGCTATAGAAATTAATGCTATTTCGTTTTACATGCAAATCAGAATCATCTATTGCTATTAAACTATCCCAATTGACTCTAATGCATTGTTGGTGGAGTTGTGACCAGATGCAACCATTCTAGAGAGTGATTTGGAACTGTGCCCAAAGGGCTATAATACTTGACCCCAAAACATCACTAATGGAATCCCCCCAAAAGAGTAAAAAAAGAAAGGAAAAGTAACTATACATACATAAATACTTGTAGCAGCTGTTTTGTAGTGGCAAAGAATTAGAAACTGGGAGGATGCTCATCAATTTGGGAAAGGCTGAGTAAGTTGTGGTATATGATTTTCTTTCTTTCTTACTTGAAATCCAAATTTTGTCCCTACTTGCCCAAGGTGATTTTTTCCTCCAACACAAAAATTGCTAATTACAGCTTTGCTTTTCCTCTGTGTGGATTTAGTTAAACTAAATGATAATACCAGTTTAAAAAATGAATACCTTTCCTTTTATTTAGTTTTTCATCTACTAAGACAGTTTTTTTTTCCTTAAGGAGCAACATAGGGGAAAGCAGACTGTAGATATTTGGCAGCATTCTGGAGGAAATGAATACAAAGGCACTGATGAGAAATGGGAGCAGGAAGAGTGAATATTTCAGTTATATCTATCTTTGGTTATATGACCCCATCACAGTTAGATTGAAGAGTCACCCAGCATGAGTATGTGAGGGAACAAAGGTTATTTGGATCCCCCATCACTCTGTCACAGTCTGGTGCCATCATTCAGCCAACAGACATACTCTGCAGTGGGAGATTCAATCTCATCTGTGGAGAAAAAAATATCAAGCATTGTTGTCTTCAGTATCCAAATACTACATCTCTTGTTGACTCTAAGTAACCATGATAGATATACTATTTGATTTCAAATTCATTTCATTTCATTGGTATAAAATGCATGTAAGAACAGAAGATAAATATTGATTTTCTTTGTGAAATTGCCTTCATTCATCTATTTTGCACCATGCAAGTCATAAAAAATCACATTTAATAGCAATCTGGATGATTTCTGGCACATCATCAAATTTAATAGTGGTGACATTACATAATATGGTTAGCACTGTTCTGAAATATAAAGAAAAGTTATTTTCCATAAATATCTGTCTTTTCTTTCCTGACCAGGGATTTTGTGAACAAAGTCCACAATAACAGAGCCTTCCAGAGTAGATGACTGATCTGAATCTCTACTGAGTTGCTAGGCAAATGCATAGTACTCTGATCCACTGTAAACTGAGTTTCCAGGTTTATCTGTAGCTGAAGATAAAACTTCCCAATGGGAACACTTGGTAAAATTGCCTGGGATCAAAGGCAATTTTAATCCTGTGCCTGTAAATCATTGTTTCCCTATTTTTCTCCCCCAAACACAAGATGACTTTATTATCAAATCACAAGTGCTACATCATTTGTTATAAACATACTATCTCTAAGTTAAAAGGAAATGCTTTGACATTTGGATACTTTGACATTTTCTCATTGATATTAATGGTGCTATACAATTGTCATTCAGGATGCCATTTACTCACAGAATGATGCTTATTAATTACAAATGTTATGTTATCTGTTTGGTATGTAAAAGGTTATGTGTTCTTTTAATTTCTCATTTTTTATTAAATCTAAATCAGCATGGATGCAAACCCATTGTAAACTAAAATGCAAACTTTAAATTGTATTTTAACACCAGAGATTAGCACATCAGAAAAAAAAATCTGATGCCCTTAAAGAGTCAGACCAGAGTTCTGCGTTTGCAAATTTCAGCTCTCCTTATATGAATTGCAGAAACAAATAGAGGTGAAAATATTCCTTTTACTGGCACAGGAAGTTTTTCACTTGCATGTGTGATTTAATTAAATGCAAATAGAAAGAGCTCTTTTACAGGGCAGGAATATGAATATTTAATGAGCCTCTTTTCAGTGGAGCATTATTTGACATGATGTATTTCGATGGAGACTGACAAACAGGCTTCAGCTGAAAAAATGATGCTATCTAGAAGTGGACAGAGCCACAATGTTGAAAATAACTGCTTTAGAGAACTTTGTAGCATTATGCAAATCCAAAAAGGTTCTTTTCTTAAGTCCACATGGCACAGTTTCCTTAGTATTCTTCCCCCTGCATGCATGAACCTCTAGATATATTTCATATTCATTGATTTCCTCATATATTGAAAACTCATATTTATCTCAAACTGGTGGACTTTGCTATGTAGGCCTGATAAGTGTTTCATTCTAACATTGAAAAATAGAGCAGCATCCCTTGCAAACTAGGGAAAGAGGTCTGTTTCTAGAGATAAGAGCAGGCATACATAAAGGGTTCAAATTTACTCAACTCTTTTACAAGGTATTTGTGTGAGTGTAGGTCTTGCTCCTGACAGGTATGTTTTCTCTAATGCTTAGATTTATATTCTCATCAGTGTGGAGAATTCTGCCACCAATGTAGATTAACCTCCCCAAACACTCCTCATCCTTTGTGATTCTTGTCAATGTCCTTCCATAAATCCTCTATAGAGGATATGACCGAAGCCCTGGAGGCCTACCTCTGGTTCATTTAATATTTTATGATTATCATTTCAGCACTAAAGTCATCCACCTCTAGCCAGCATTCTTGTTCCATGATTGCTACAACTCCCTGGATATGCATGTTCTAGAAAACATATCTTGTAAAAACATGGCATCATTGGTTATCTGCTGGTCGTCTTTATATCTCATTTGTGGTATTGATTATGAGATCATATGTTCCAGGAGTCTCCGACATTTACTCTCATCAGTAGTATTTATAGAACCTCATTCTGAGGCATTGAGAAGTTTGGAATCATCCAGATTCCTAATCCCCTCCCCAAGATCATAGGGCTATGGATCTAAAGCTGGTAAAGGAAAAGCTCAGGGAAATTTAGTGAATTTTCCAGATCACGCAAGTAATATCAAAAGTGGTATTTGAACCCATGTCCTCTAACTACAGAGGCAGACCTTTTTCTAATCTATAATTCAATGACAGATCCAAATTATTACTAATCCTCATTACTTTAAGCATTGATAGATAGGAGAGACAAAGAGAGAGCTAGAAAGAGTCAAAGAGAAGGAGAGAGAGAGAGAGAGAGAGAGAGAGAGAGAGAGAGAGAGAGAGAGAGAGAGAGAGAGAGAGAGAGAAAGAGGAAAAGAAATAGAGGGACAGAAACAGACAGACACAGAGAGACAGTGAGACAGAGACAGGTATAGGTTTATAGATATAGGCAATATATATATATATATATGTATACACACACACACACACACAAGTATGTATGTGTGTATCTGCATCTGTATGGGTATATGTGTAGTAAGGTGGAAAGAGCACTGATTATGGAATAAAAGGAACTGGGTCCAAATTCTGCCTCTTTTATTCCTCATGTGATCTTGTGATAATTTNAGCATTCTGGAGGAAATGAATACAAAGGCACTGAAGAGAAATGGGAGCAGGAAGAGTGAATATTTCAGTTATATCTATCTTTGGTTATATGACCCCATCACAGTTAGTTTGAAGAGTCACCCAGCATGAGTATGTGAGGGAACAAAGGTTATTTGGATCCCCCATCACTCTGTCACAGTCTGGTGCCATCATTCAGCCAACAGACATACTCTGCAGTGGGAGATTCAATCTCATCTGTGGAGAAAAAAATATCAAGCATTGTTGTCTTCAGTATCCAAATACTACATCTCTTGTTGACTCTAAGTAACCATGATAGATATACTATTTGATTTCAAATTCATTTCATTTCATTGGTATAAAATGCATGTAAGAACAGAAGATAAATATTGATTTTCTTTGTGAAATTGCCTTCATTCATCTATTTTGCACCATGCAAGTCATAAAAAATCACATTTAATAGCAATCTGGATGATTTCTGGCACATCATCAAATTTAATAGTGGTGACATTACATAATATGGTTAGCACTGTTCTGAAATATAAAGAAAAGTTATTTTCCATAAATATCTGTCTTTTCTTTCCTGACCAGGGATTTTGTGAACAAAGTCCACAATAACAGAGCCTTCCAGAGTAGATGACTGATCTGAATCTCTACTGAGTTGCTAGGCAAATGCATAGTACTCTGATCCACTGTAAACTGAGTTTCCAGGTTTATCTGTAGCTGAAGATAAAACTTCCCAATGGGAACACTTGGTAAAATTGCCTGGGATCAAAGGCAATTTTAATCCTGTGCCTGTAAATCATTGTTTCCCTATTTTTCTCCCCCAAACACAAGATGACTTTATTATCAAATCACAAGTGCTACATCATTTGTTATAAACATACTATCTCTAAGTTAAAAGGAAATGCTTTGACATTTGGATACTTTGACATTTTCTCATTGATATTAATGGTGCTATACAATTGTCATTCAGGATGCCATTTACTCACAGAATGATGCTTATTAATTACAAATGTTATGTTATCTGTTTGGTATGTAAAAGGTTATGTGTTCTTTTAATTTCTCATTTTTTATTAAATCTAAATCAGCATGGATGCAAACCCATTGTAAACTAAAATGCAAACTTTAAATTGTATTTTAACACCAGAGATTAGCACATCAGAAAAAAAAATCTGATGCCCTTAAAGAGTCAGACCAGAGTTCTGCGTTTGCAAATTTCAGCTCTCCTTATATGAATTGCAGAAACAAATAGAGGTGAAAATATTCCTTTTACTGGCACAGGAAGTTTTTCACTTGCATGTGTGATTTAATTAAATGCAAATAGAAAGAGCTCTTTTACAGGGCAGGAATATGAATATTTAATGAGCCTCTTTTCAGTGGAGCATTATTTGACATGATGTATTTCGATGGAGACTGACAAACAGGCTTCAGCTGAAAAAATGATGCTATCTAGAAGTGGACAGAGCCACAATGTTGAAAATAACTGCTTTAGAGAACTTTGTAGCATTATGCAAATCCAAAAAGGTTCTTTTCTTAAGTCCACATGGCACAGTTTCCTTAGTATTCTTCCCCCTGCATGCATGAACCTCTAGATATATTTCATATTCATTGATTTCCTCATATATTGAAAACTCATATTTATCTCAAACTGGTGGACTTTGCTATGTAGGCCTGATAAGTGTTTCATTCTAACATTGAAAAATAGAGCAGCATCCCTTGCAAACTAGGGAAAGAGGTCTGTTTCTAGAGATAAGAGCAGGCATACATAAAGGGTTCAAATTTACTCAACTCTTTTACAAGGTATTTGTGTGAGTGTAGGTCTTGCTCCTGACAGGTATGTTTTCTCTAATGCTTAGATTTATATTCTCATCAGTGTGGAGAATTCTGCCACCAATGTAGATTAACCTCCCCAAACACTCCTCATCCTTTGTGATTCTTGTCAATGTCCTTCCATAAATCCTCTATAGAGGATATGACCGAAGCCCTGGAGGCCTACCTCTGGTTCATTTAATATTTTATGATTATCATTTCAGCACTAAAGTCATCCACCTCTAGCCAGCATTCTTGTTCCATGATTGCTACAACTCCCTGGATATGCATGTTCTAGAAAACATATCTTGTAAAAACATGGCATCATTGGTTATCTGCTGGTCGTCTTTATATCTCATTTGTGGTATTGATTATGAGATCATATGTTCCAGGAGTCTCCGACATTTACTCTCATCAGTAGTATTTATAGAACCTCATTCTGAGGCATTGAGAAGTTTGGAATCATCCAGATTCCTAATCCCCTCCCCAAGATCATAGGGCTATGGATCTAAAGCTGGTAAAGGAAAAGCTCAGGGAAATTTAGTGAATTTTCCAGATCACGCAAGTAATATCAAAAGTGGTATTTGAACCCATGTCCTCTAACTACAGAGGCAGACCTTTTTCTAATCTATAATTCAATGACAGATCCAAATTATTACTAATCCTCATTACTTTAAGCATTGATAGATAGGAGAGACAAAGAGAGAGCTAGAAAGAGTCAAAGAGAAGGAGAGAGAGAGAGAGAGAGAGAGAGAGAGAGAGAGAGAGAGAGAGAGAGAGAGAGAGAGAGAGAGAGAAAGAGGAAAAGAAATAGAGGGACAGAAACAGACAGACACAGAGAGACAGTGAGACAGAGACAGGTATAGGTTTATAGATATAGGCAATATATATATATATATATGTATACACACACACACACACACAAGTATGTATGTGTGTATCTGCATCTGTATGGGTATATGTGTAGTAAGGTGGAAAGAGCACTGATTATGGAATAAAAGGAACTGGGTCCAAATTCTGCCTCTTTTATTCCTCATGTGATCTTGTGATAATTTACTCCCTCTGAGCTTCAGTTTCTTCATCTATTAAATAAGGGGGTAATACTAGATTGGCCTCTGATGTCCCTTGTAGCACTGGCTATATGTTCCATTTATCCTAATGGGCTAACTTTATTTTGCAATCTATGCAATATACATTTTAAATACTTTTTCACCAAGAAAACAGTAGGACTAAAATCTTTTGGATGACTAGATTTCAATGAGATTTTATAGTGTTATAGAGCTTAATATTATTTAATCTGCAACATAAAAACTTAGAAGAAATATCCCATCTCAGAAATTTTGAATTCACAATGATATGTTTAGATATGCTAAATATACATTTATAATTCTTGAAATAAATATCATAAAAGTGTGAAATAATTTCTCCATTACTCTAACATCATCAAGGTCTTCTCAAAATACATCTCAGAAATGAATCAGTATTACATTTATATACAAATGGTATTAAAACATTTTAAATGTCCATATGAAATTAATTTTTAAAGCTTGCATAAAATGTTTATTCTAGGTTTAACTCAGCAGGTAAATCAGATTTTCAGGCTTTCCTGAAAATCATGTTTTAGGTCTAGACTCTTCCATGGCTGAAACTGGTCATCATGGTGTATAAATTCAGTTATCAAATGACTGATTGAGTAGGTTTTGGCACATCTAGGTTGAATAGGTAGTTAAATGTTCTTTCTAATCATAGATTGAGTTATTAATACCTTAGACAGTGAGGAAAACAGATAATAAGGTTCCCTAGCGATATACTATCATTTTAAATTTCTTTGATGAGAGATCTTTATTTACATTTATGAAGTGACATGAAAAATGACAGTAATAATAATTATAATTCCATTACACAAAAAAATAGTAATGGTTATAATTTCTCCTTCTATTGCTTCCTATACCTTAAATGCTTCTAGGAAAAAAATGCATTCCCCTCACCCCCCAAAAATTTGCATTGTGTTTTGGATAATTCTGTCAAACTACAAGATTTCACCAAACCAGTAGTAATATTGTATGATGTCTCACTCTTGAGGCTGTCCATTTTTATATTTAATTACTAAATTATCACACATTTCAATGATTCCTTTCATAAATCAACTCTATTGTCAATCATTTAACTTCTCTTCAATGACAGAAAAAAACCAAAACTTATCACAACCACATGCTGCTTGAGTAATTTTTCTTCTTTGTTGGCACTAGAGGAGAGGGAATTGTCTATATTGTCTGTCATTGTTTTCAGACACATTTGGAAACATTACTGTTTGTCATTTGCACGAAGACATTCGAAAAGCCTTTTCTGGTTTGATAGCTTTCAGCCTGGAAAATCGTTATTTAAAACGACAGAAAAGCTGAAACTAACTCTACCTTAGTGTCTTTATCCTTAATGATTTTCATTTCATATGTATGAGTGAAAATGCATACAGCATTGCCTTTTAAAGCACATTTAGTGTACTGTGACAAGTTCATGGGATTGAAAATAACAGAACGTTCTATTTCATCAGGATAGAATGCTGCTAGTGAGGAACCTTCCTTCACTAATGCAGATTAGCACCTTTTCTGCATTTTACTAAGAACACTGAGAAGTTAAATAATTTGTAGGGTCACATAGCCAATGGGAGTCGGAGACAAGCTCATACAACAATAGAGTGTTTAGAGAGGGCCTTTTGGAGTTCAATATCACCTTTGCCATCCCTATTCCTTGAAAAATGAGAAAACTGAGACAGAGGAAGGACTTGGCTTGCCCAAGTTTACATAAGCAACTTTGTGATTAGGGTTGGGAAAATAAGTTAGATGAAGGATACAATTAATTATCTGTATAATTCAAAGAAAACATGTAGTTTTTTAGATTTTTCCTTTTAAATTATCAACCTTTCTGCCCCCTATTTATCTTGATAATTGCTTTGGTTTCCTATTTCAGTTTTGTATAGCTGTGCACAGCCTTAAAGCTATAGGAGAGCAGGAAGAAACACTTAAAATTGGGGAAATGTTTTTAATGTGATCTCATCAATAAATAAGTTTAGTAACAATCTGCACTACTTCAGGGTATATAGCTATGTAAAAAGCACTCATTTTCCTCAAAGATAATTTCTTTCAACATGTGTGAGAATATTAGCTTCTGCACCTTGGTTGCAGACACTGATCAGGCTACTAAGTCAGTTAATTTATAGCGTGTTCAACTAATACATGATATCATCTAATTTAATTTGTTAAGTTTAGTATTCTTTTTGAGGCTTTGGAAGGTAGCCATTTACTGGAAAGTATATAACTTGAAATTGAACTGGTAAATGGAATTACAAGCTGAAATTTAATTGGTGGTCCATGCTGGGAAGCTCATCTTCTAGAAATCATAACTTAAGGGAAAAGGATCAAAGTTATATTGCTTAAAGTTTAACATCCTCAGCATTGACATTGCTATAAAATGAAGGCATTTTGCTTTAGAACACAGATGGATATAGTTTACAGTAGAATCTAATTCAATTGAACATGCAAAAAAAATTCACATCCACCTTCCCATAACATGCTTAGAACTTTATGTTGAGGTGGGATTTTCCCCCTATTAAAGACCCCACAGAGTCTATCTCTGAAGATTATTTGACATTCTGAATAACTCTAATTTTCCTTTAAAAATTATTTAAGCTTTAAAAAATATGTAATCCAAAATAATTCCAGATACTTTCCATTAAATCAAATAAGTTATTTGTAAAGTGCTAAGCACAGTGTCTGGTACATAGTAGCTACTATATAACTTTATTTCTTTCCCTTCTCCTATCTCATCCTGTTATCTATAAAGAAAGTATTTAGATAAAGTTCTCATACCCAGAATATTCAAACAAGTGAAGATTTGATATATTTGGACCCCAGTTCTCCAAATTATCTGCTGCCATATTCGCTTTGTAGGAAATGTTATCAAAACAAACAGACAACAGATCCACAGCTAAAGCCTCCTCAGACAAATAAAAAGGTAGAGACAATACCCAAATATTAGGGTTTGGACAATGCTCTTATAATTATTGAACTTTCAAATCAATTCAACAAATATATATGTGTGTATATATATAATGTATATTAATTCACTTTTGAATTGATAAACATTATATTAATATATAATTTCTTAATATGTGCAAGATCATGTTAGGGTACTAGGAATAGAAAAAGCAAAAAAAAATATTTTTTTTCCTGCTCTCCAAAAGGATATACACAATTTAGACATGGGGTCAAGGTGGAGATAATATCAGGATAATAGAGCAAGCTAGATGGTGGGATAGATCAAAAGAGAAATTATTCCAAAGCCTCCTAGAATCAGAATGACCTAGAATCAGAACGTGAACTCAGATTCTTAACAGCTATGTGACCTTTTGTCAATCATTTCAATCTCTACCTCATTTCCTTATCTAAAAATTACCTTATCTATAAAAATAGATAAAACAATGCTCACTTTCCAGGACAATTGTGAGGATAAAATGAGATATTTATAAATTATTTTAAAACCATAAGTTGATATATTAATGCTTGTTATTGCTGTTGTTTTAAGTGAATTTAGAGTAATTAGAGGAAAGGTAAATTACTAGCAATTAGTAGAATCCAGAAAGATGGCACATAAACTGAACTTTGAAGTAAATTAAATAATCCAGGAGGTACAAATAAGAAGGGATCACAGAAAGCTTGTAAAGAACCAGGAAAACAGGAGAGGGAATGCTGAATTCTAAAAAAAAACACAAAAACAAAAAAAACAAAAAACTAGTCAGTCAATTTTGCTGGAACATGGCCAGCAGAGTAGTTGACCTACTTGGTTTTCCCTTTCCTCTTCAGTGTTGACCTACCCGATGATATCTAGGCTGGGGCAGATGCAGTCACTTGTCAACTACAATACCAAAATATTGAACTGAATAAATCTACTTTGTTGGACAAAAATCCTATAAACTCTGTGAGGAGATGTGTTTATGTAATCTAGAGAAACCCTCATTGCTGTAATTTTAGGATGGGAGGAGCTAAAGGTGATCCCAAGAAAAGTTGATGGGAGTAACAAGTATAGTCAGTGTCCATGATGAGTATGATGATTGAACAGCCTTTAAATCAATCAACAAATATTTATTAAATGTCTATTAAGGTCCAGGCACTCTGCTAAGTGTTGGAGATTCAAAAAAGGGGCAAAAGATGGTTTATATACATGTTTGTGAACCTATGCCATGTGTGCTGGAGGGGACTACTCCCTTCTCCTTCTCCGCATGTGTCTGAGGGCATTTCTCTCATTACCCACCCCTCTGCCCAGCAGCCCAATGAGAGCACTTCCTACATCCCCTATCTGGGGAAAGGAAGGGGGTTCACATGTAGCATGAGGGTTGAAGTTTGGGTACTTAGTCTCTAAAAAGTTTACCATCACTGGTCTATACCCTCAGAGAGTTTATGATCCATTAGCGGAGGCAATATGGAAACAAATATATACACAACAAGTTACAGACAAGATAAATAGGAAATAATTAAAAGTAATTATTAATTTTAACAAAAAATCAAACTGTAATTAAGAGGGACTGAGCAAAGCTTCCTGTAGAAATGTAGGCTTTAGTTGAGACTTAAAGGAAGCCAGAAAATTCAGTAATCAGAGAAGAAGAAATGGAATATGCCAGGAATGTAGGGAAGTCAGAGAAAAACACTGAAGCTGAGATAGAGTCTTATTTGTGGAAGAGCCGAGTGTTACTAGATAGAAGAGTAAGGAATCAGTAGACTAGGAAAGTAGGATGGGGCTAGGTTATAAAGGGCTTTGAATGTCAAATAGAGCATTTTTATTTGCTTCCAGAGGTAATAGGAAGCCACTGTAGTTTTTTTCAGGGAGTTTGGAGGAGGATGACATGGCAAAACCTGCATTTCAGAAAAATCGTTCCCCTCCTCCCTTACTGAAACAGCAAACAATCTGATATAGATTTTATATATAAAATAATGTAAACCATTTCCCCATGTAATTCTTTTGTGGAAGAAAATAAACAAAAAAATTAGGAAAGAAAGTAAAACATATAATACATTAGTCTTGTTTCAGACTCCATCAGTTATTTCTCTGGAAGCAGCTAATATTTTTCTTCAGAAGTCTATTGGGATCGTCTTAGATTATTATATTGCTGAGAATAAGTCATTCACAGTAATTCATCATAAAACATTGCTGTTACTATGTACAGTGTTCTCCTGATTCTGCTTCTTTAAGTCTTTTTTAGGTTTTTCTGAAATCCTCCTGTTCTTCATTTCTTTTTATGCTTCTCTTGAGTATTATATTTGAGAGTCAAATTTTCTATTCAACTCTGATCTTTTCATTAGGATGGCTTGAAAGTTCTCTTTTTTATTGAGTACCCATTTTTCTCATGAAAGATTACATTATTTCCTGGGTAGAAAATGTTGCTTGTAGTTCTATTTCTCTCACCCTCTGGAATATCGAATTACAGACCCTATGATTCTTTAATATGGAAACTACTAAATATTGTGTTATCTTAACTGTGGCTCCACAATATATGGATTGTTTCTTTTTAACTGCTTACAATAATTTCTTCTTGATCTGGGAGTTCTAGAATTTGGCTATGATATTCCTAGGAGTTTTCATTTTGGAATTTCTTTTCAGGAGGTGAATAGTGGATTTGTTCAATTTCTATTTTATCATCTGGTTATAGAATATCAAGGGTGCTTTCCTTGATAATTTCTTGAAAGATGATGTTTAGGCACTTTTTTTTTGCATGTGGTCATGGCTTTCAGGTAGTCCAATAATTCTTAGATTATCTCTCCTGAATCTATTTTCCCAGTCAGTTGTTTTTCCAATGAGATATTTCATATTTTCTTCTATGTTCATTCTTTTGATTTTGTTTTGTTTATTTATGTCTCATATCTTAGTTTACATTTGACAAATTCTAATTTTTAGGAATTTTTTAATTTAGTGAGTTTTTGTGTCTCCTTTTCCATTTGGGTAATGCTACTTTTTTAAAGGTTCTTTTCCTCAGTGAATTTTTATACATCTTTTTCCATGTAGCCAGTTCTACCTTTTAAGGAATTCTTCTTTTCAATAGCTTTCATGCCTTTTTTTATCAATTGACCTATTTTGTTTTTTAAGGCATTATATTCTTCAATATTTTTCTCGAGTCCTTTACCAATCTGTCTACTCTTTTTTTCATGATTTTCCTTTATCATTTTCATTTCTTTTCTCAGTTTTCTTTCTACAGCTCTTATATAATTTTTAAAGTTCTTTATGAAATTCTCACTTAATTCTTTTTACACTTGAGAGCAATTTATATTTTTCTTGGAAGTTTTGGATGCATAATATTGACTTTCTTGTCTCTTTCTGAGTTTGTGTTTTCTTCTTTATTGTCACAAAAATAATTTTCTGTGTTTTGTTGCTCAGTTTTCAACCTTTTTCTTGTCTTTTAACTTAAAAAACAGTTAAAGGCAAGATCCATTCCTGTAGTGAAGGGTATACTGCCCCATGATTCATGCTCTTTGCACAGTTACCTTTAGATCTAGCTCTAGGGATCTATAAGTTTTCAATTCTTCCAAGGTGAAAGATCTAAGATCTATGATGTAATAAAATGTATGTTTCATACTCTCCTTGCCTGTGCTCTTGTATTTGAGTGACCACAAGATACTCTTCAATGCCCTGGAGCAGTGACCAGGGTTATCTGCTCCTCTACAGCTACAAGTGCTCATGTTAGGACTTCCATATGATTCTGTTTGGCCAATGCAAAAGAGCTCTTTATCCAGAGGCAGCAAAGCAACACCTGTAATCTCTTTCCAATCAGTTGTCAGATCCACTCACCCCCCCTTACATTCTGTTGCTGAGAGCTACAAAAGCTTGCTGAAGAGGTGGGGCCTAGGCACTACTCCCCTTTTGTGCTGACTTCTTAAGTTATCTTAGACCTAGTTTCAAGTATGGAAAAATTATTTTACCCCACACTTTTTTTTTGTTTCTGGTACTCCAGAATTTATTTTGAAGCATTATATTAAAGTTATGTTGGAAGGTAATTTGGCAGAGATGAGGTGGTCTCTATACTGTCTCCACCATGTTGACTTTGCCTACTAGGAAAATCACTTTAATTGATAAATAGAGAATGTATGAAGGTATTAAATGTATTAAATTAAATGTGTTAAAGAGCAAGCAGACAGATCAGCAGGCTATTTTAGTGTAGAAAGAATTTAGATTCTAACTTTATGTTTGAGCTGCCTTTCCCCCAGAAAAACTGGAAGAAGGTTATTCAATAACCGTTGAAGGGGAAGGGGAAAAATATCTGTGGACACAATGGCCACCCTTGAGTAAGTGCCTGATTGACCCCAGAAGAAAGAAGTACATCTTCACAGAGCTGATCCATCTAGCCTCAGACATTTCCCACCATTATGGTGTCTCTGAGATTTAGACTTTTCAAAATCACTGTGCTCCTAGGCAAGCAACACCTGAATGTACATTTCTCATACACCCTTCCTTGACTTGTTCCTCTTATAAGCCCCTTTCCTCTAAAATCTTATAATTAATGACTATTAGTACCTTGTTTTTGAGGAACTGAGGCAAGGTCTCTCTGCTTTGCATGCATGCCTGCAATTTCAGAAAACAAATGCCATTGCTATCATACAAGTAGGACTCAGTTTACCTGTCAGGTTTTTGGGGAAGTCATTCAGAATGAGGACCTTTAACAACAGAAATCCAAGGATGAGGTGATACTCTCTACTAGGATAGTGGCAGGGTAAGAAAAGAGAATGGAGTGGGGAGATGTTGCAAAGGTGAAATCCATGAGCCTTGGCAATAACTTGTGGATGGAAAGTGAAGGATAATGAGGTCAGGATGGTTGTGACCCTTTCTCCTTTGAACACTCAAGGAGATCCTACACATATGACTGTGTTGATGGTTCCTATTGAAAGGCTTTCCACTAAGGATTTTTTCTTGGAACCTGGAAGAAAATTGTTCAGACTGATAGCCTCTACTATGTAAAATCCCAGGGCTACTTGATTTTTCTTAACCTTTTTTAAAAAATACATTTCATTAGCATTTTGTCTTTACATTACTTCAGTTTATCCCTGTATCTTCCCCCTTCACCCCAGACACTCAGAATTACATCTCAAATAAAAAAGAAGTTTTGCTATCTAGCCTTCCTGAGATATACCTCTGCTTCCCAAATCTCACAGTCAAATATGTGAGATATATGTGAGAATTAAGAAAATTTATTGTCAAGTGGTAGGAGTACGGGGAGACTATGATAATGCTAGAGAGATTAGGTTAAGTTGCATGATGAAGTCAGAAACAAGATTGTGCAATAATGAAGAATAATGGGAAACTAAAGATGTGAGAACTGGGGAAATAGACAAGGACTGCAGCCATGTTTGGGTCTTTTTCCTTCCACTAAGTGTAACTAAAAGATAGACAAGATAGAGATATAGGACAATAGCTTGAGGGGCTGGTAGGTCAACTGAAGGTATTTTTTAAACGATAATGGAGTTTTGAGCTGTCTCTTTGTGATGGATGACCTCTTTTATAGGCTCAAGCCTTTATAAAAAGCTGATTTAAAAAGCGATTTACCTTTGCCCACTACCAAGAGAATTCCATTGTTTTCAGTGTTGGAAATAGTAGTATTAAGAAGCTTGGGGAAGAAAATCAAGAATAGGCCCAAGAGGGAAGAATAGTTTTTGGGTTTGTTTATTTTTTTGCACTAAATCAAGCCAAATTGGAAGAATACATCATTTATTATGAATCATAGAATATCATATTTAAAAGGCATCTCACTGTTTGTCTAATTCAATGTGAACCAAAATCTTCAGTGTGGTATCACTGATGGGGACATTATTGGTGAGGACAGTATTGGACTTGGAACAATAATATCTATAAAATGTACTTCAGAAGGTTGTTTTGATGTCCAACTGGAGATAAGTACATAAAATTCTTTTTAGGCATTACAATTCTATATAAATGCCTGTTATTAAAGAGTTTTAATAAAGATACCAGAGATGACAATTATTCTACTATTACCTCCTGAAGTAAACCATTCTATGTTTTGGAAATTTATAAGCTTGAACAGGCTTCTCTTTTTGTCTGTGGTAATTCTTAAGTGACCTTGGGGAAGTCATTTAATGACTGATTCTCAGTTTCCTCCTTATTTAGTAAAATAATACTATTGGATTAGAGTATATTCTATCTATCTATCTATCTATCTATCTATCTATCTATCTATCTATGTCCTATGAAAGCACTACTTTTTAGATATTTTCCTTCCCAATATTGACTTTAAATTTTATTCACTTCTTTCCAGGACCAAAAAGAAATTCAGTCTTTCTTCTAAATGATAGCCTTTCAAATACTTAGAATTATCTACTTTATCTTTCCTCACCCCTAAAAGTTTTCTCTGGGATATCAGTAGTTTATTCCACACCTGCATACATAGTATTATTATTGGTCCCCTCATTATACCAGTCACCCTGTCAGGATTCAGTGCAGTTTCTATTCTATGCTCTCTTACCAGAGCAAAAACAGCCCTTTGGATGTGAATGTAGGAGGAGAGTCACAATAAAACTTCTTTTCTTCATTCTAGACATTCCCCCTCTTAAGGAAGGCTGAGATTACAATAGCTTTTTATAGATACCTAATCTCCCACTTCACATGAGTACATGTGATCAGGAAAGGACTTCAGAGAACATATAATGTCACTTTTTCATTTCTGACACCATAGAGGTTAGATGAGTTTCCTATGGTCACATAGAGAGAGACAGGATTTAAACTCATCTTCTAACTGCGTTGTCAGTTCTCTTTCTCTTGTATCACACTGCCTCATTTGAACTTGTGAATCACTAAAGGACAATTTACTTTTCCACATAAACTGTTTTCTATCAAGGCTATAATAATAATTTTTCCAGCTTTCTTCTTGACTTTTATCTTAAAGGTGGGCTCTGTTCTCAGGGTGGGAAGCACATTCTCTAATCTTTAGCTTTTCCTTTCTGCCATCCTCATGTTCAGTTCTGAGTTTCTGCAAGGTAGTATGATGGCCTTTGGGCTGGAAGATCTGAAAGCCACTTGCCACTGCTGATTTATTCTGCTGGTTGCAGGGCTCAAAGCACTGTGAGCTACCTTGTGCTGGGGCCCAGGTCTTCACCTGAGGCTTAGGCAAGGGGTCTGGGCCTCATTCTGGGCTTACAGTAGCCAGATCAACTGCTCTGGGGTTTGGGTCCTCATTAAAGTCTTGGTCAAGAGTTCTGGACCTTCTCTTAGACTTGTACCAACTAGGCACACTATGGATGGCCCTACAATGGGGCTTAGGCTCTCACTGCAGACTTGGGCTTAAGGGTGTGAGAATGCTCTGCTGATGGCTTAGGCAAGGTCTTTGGGTCTTAGTGTTGGCTTTGGTCCAAGTTGACAGACTTAAGGATTGTGGAAGGGAGAGCTTGCTATTGGTTGGTGCCTATGCTCCTTGTTATGGCTTTGCCAAGAATTCTACCCACCTCTCACCTCAGTGAAACAGACCCTCTGTCTACCTTCCAAGTTGTTTCCCGTAGGAAAATTGCTTCACCATCTTCCCCTGTTGGTCATGTCACACCAGTATTCATTTTAAAGAGTTATTTTAAGATTTGTTGGGGAGGATTCTTAGAATGGCTCAAGACATCTCTATGCCTCTACTCTGCCATCTTGGTTTCTGATGCCTCAGTTTCTTCTATGGTTCAGAATAGACTTTTTTGTCATAAGTCCCTTGGGGTCATCTTGGATCCTTGGATTGCTAATAATAGTTGTCGTTCACAGTTGATCATTGTACATAATTTCTGTAACCACATATGTTATCCTGGTTCTGCTGTCTTCATTTCGTATCGTTTCATATTAGACTTTCCAGGGTTTTTTTGGAATTTCCTTGTTAATCATTTCTTTTTCACTTAAAAAAACACCCTTATCTTCTGTGTTAGAGTTGGTGCTACGTATTGGTTCTAAGGCAGAAGAATGGAAATAGCTAGGCAATTAGCATCATTTGAATTGCCAGTCATATATCTAGGAAGTGTCTGAGGCTAGATTTGAACAGATAGGACCTCCTATCTGTTGGTCTGGCTTTCTATCCACTGATCCACCTAGCTGCTCCCCTAAACCTGATATCTTCTTGTTTATGTAGTTGCAATAGTCTGCTAATTGAACTCCCTGTTTTCAGTCTCTTCTTTCTCTTGTTTATCATTTACACAAATATTAAATTAATATTCTTAAATTACAGTCCTGACTACTCTAAGATCAAAAGCCTTCAGTGTGGTTTCTTACTGAATTTCTGAAAAGTTCTCAGACTGGTTTTTTTAAGCCCTCAAAATTCTAGCTTTCACATGCCTTTCCAAACTTATTTTACATTGTTGTCATTCAGTTATTCAGTCCTGTCCAACTCTTCATGACCCCATGAACCATAGAATACCAATATTGTCCAGAGGGTTTTCTTGACAAAGATATTGGAATACTTTTTCATTTCCTTTTCCAGTAGCTTGAAGTAAACAGAGCTTAAATGACTTTCCCAGGTCATGCAGAGGGAGACCTTGAATGCTGATCTGCCTGACTACAATTCTAGTACTCTTATTCACTATATCATATTACCTTTCTTACACATTTTTGTCACTTGTTGGGGGAAATATGTTAAGTCAACCCTTCATCCACAAGAAGTCAAGTGAATAAAATAGTTTAACACCCATTATTTTATCCTCTTCTCCAAGCTAAATATGCTCATTTCATTCAATGGTTCTTGAAAGAATAGGGACTCGAGGCCTTTCACTACTTTGGTTGTTTTCTTCTAGAAAATTTTACAATATCCTTCTCTTTTAGAATTTGAACTTAAGTCTTCTGAGATTAGATTTAATTTTCTTTCCATTGTACCACAAAAAGAAGATATTTAAATTTTTCTTCAGATTACATATTGGTACAATTTTTTAACAGTTAATTTTTGATATTTGGTGTTAATTGCTTTCTTAAATTTTGAAACCAAGAACTAAGCACAAAACTCCAGATGAAGTTTTACAAGGACAAATTATAGTTGGACTTTCACTATTCTTTCCCTAGAATCAATGCTCTTCAGTGCAACTTAAGATACCATTAACTTTTCTGACTACCACATCATGCTGTTGACTTATATTCAGCTTACTATCTTTTTTCATGATCTTTTTTTCAGATAAATTACTACCTAACCCTAAATGTCTCATGTTATACCTGAGATATTCATTTGCTTGTATTCCAGTTAAATTTCATCATAATATTTTCAACCAACCAAATATTTTAGTCTGTCAATTTTTTTTTGTTTTTAGATCCTATTTAGAAGGGAAAAGGGAAGAAAATAAACATTTATAAAGGACCTACTATGTACCAGGCATTATGCTAAGCGCTTTACAAATATTATTCCATTAAATCCTCACAACAAACCCATGAGGCAGGTGTTATTGTTATTACCATGTTATTTATATTTAAGGACATTAAAGCTAACAGTTTGAGACTTGCTCAGCATTACACAACCAGTAAATATCTGAGGCTGGATTTGAAATTAGGTCTTTCTGATTCCAGGAAAGGCACTTTATCTACCTTAATATCTGGGAGCCTCTAGCTAAATGTTTTCCAGTGTATTAACTATCCCTCCCATTTTAGTGTCCTCTGCAAATTTGATGATTATGGCCCCTGTGCCTTCACCTAAGCCATAAATAAAAATATTACCTAGCACACAGCCATACATAGATTCCTGGGGTATTTCACTAGAGACCTGACACATTGACATTGAATCACTAATAGTAGTTGTTTTGTGTTTGTCCAACAAGTTCTCAAGTTTTCTGAGTCAATAACCTTCTGGTCTCCCTCTCTGTCCATATACTCATCAAGTATTGTATTAGATAATTTGATTAAAAAATTAGTTAAAATCTTAACCATCTATATCCACAGCTTTCCCTTCCTATGCACTAATATAGTTATCTTTTTCTATAGAGCACAGAGATTGTGTCTTGAGCTTTTATATTAGAACTCATCCTGGATCTTGGTAATCACTGTTTTCCTTTCTAGATTTCTGTAAACCAGTTATTTAACAGTATCTTCTAAAAATCAATTTCCAAGAATCAATAAGAAACTCAGTGCCTTATAGTCCATAGACTCTGTCTCTCTGTCTCTGTCTTTTTCTCTGTCTCTGTCTCTCTGACTCTGTCTCTGTCTCTCTCTGTCTCTCTGTCTCTCTCTGTCTCTCTGTCTCTCTCTCTCTGTCTTTCTGTCTGTCTGTCTTTCTTCCATTTGATAATCAATGTGTTTGCCTTTCTTCATTCTCACGGTAACTCTCCCATTTTTAGTAATCTTTCCAACATCACTGATAGTAATCCAGCAATCACATCTGCTGGTTCTTTCAGGGCCAAAGATGTAGCTTACCCTAGCCAGATGATGGGAATTCATCAAATGTAACTAAATGATCTTTACTATATCCTAAATTATCTATCAACCCTTGTTAAGGCATTTTTATTTTGGTCATTTCCAATGTTAAGATGATTCTCCTTGGCAGAGAAAATAGCTCTAACTCTTCTGTGCACCTGGTTATAATTTTTCAACCCACCCCAAGAAGAGGTTTAAAAAATTATTGGATGCTGTTTTCAATTCAAACACAGGTAAAAAAAAAACAACTAATAAACAAAGGACTCCTTTACTATCCCTTAGCTTCCCATGCTAATTACATGTAATTAATTATGTATTTTGATACTCATTTCTATCTTTATATCACCTTGTCATGGCCATATTCTTTTACCTGGTTTTGCTTTTATCTTCTGATACTTTTTTTAGATTGAAGATGAATGCTGGTTAAATATATTCATGCTGGTCCATTGACAAAATATTTTCACCATAATTATAATTGTTTTCCTTCAAACTTCAGATCTTGAGTTTCCGCCATCCTTCCTGGGTTGATTTTGAACCATAGCATTTTAGTCAATGAAATTATATTTATATTTATTGAATGTTCTTGAACATTTTGAATTTTTTGAAATCTACTTTCTACAAATTCCAGTTTTATGTTAAACTGTGAATTAATTTCCTTTTCTTCTGTATCATAAACTCTAGTAGGGGAATGACTTCCTTTTATAAGTTTCTATCCTATCTACCTTTTGTAAATGTCTTGTTAATAAGAATCAGATTCTTGTGGTTCCCTTTACCTTTTGAAGAATGAAATGATCACCAGGAAAATGTAAAAAGGTATCTCCCCAAGATATAAGCACCCCTAAAATAAAAAGGAATGAGAACTATGAAAGAATTATATTTCAATATCATGTTATTAGTATCTTGTAGTTCTTTTCCATTTTTGCCATATCTAAAAGGAAGCACAATTATGTATAGAGAATCAATACATTTAATTTTCTGAACCTAAATAATATAGCTGAAATATTCTAAAGTAAGTTTGACCTCTTTAGTTCTTATGTAATATTTTTTGTTGATATGAGAATTTATCAACAGTAAAGTCTTTCGTTTCACTTCCAATGTCATCTAGAAAGAAGAACTCTTGAAGAGTGAACTGAGCAGCTGTTGCCTGGCAGGGAGGTAAGTCAATGACTGGGCACATGACAGTTTCAAATTTGTATAGAATTTAATAGCAAAAAAGCAGTTTACTGGAAAATGATAGGCTTCATGCCCTTTGATTTTCAGTTATCAGGATAAAGTGCTTTTGTAACTTGTTTAAAATAGGTCAGCAACTTTTTCAAATAGTTTAATTCAATGATATTTTTGACTTTGCATAATAATAGCTCTTTAGAATAAAGGAAATAAAACAGGGGATTTCTCATGATAGTTTTTGAATTACATTATTAAAATTTAATTATGTTAAGCATTCATTTCGTGTTAAAATTCTAACCATAAAAACAATGTGTTTTCTTCCTTAAGCCTCAAATTAGAGATAAGATTAGTTTCTTTTTGAATATGAAATATTTTAAATATTTTTATCTGTAATAGAGAAACAAATATTTTGAAGACTTCTACTATATATTTATAACAATTTACACTCTCATTTCTATGTTAATTTCATGTCAAGGTCAAGACTTACCTAGATTAGAGAGAAAATTAAATGCAAAATGAAATGCTTCCTTAAAAATGTTCTTTTTTACCCATAAATGAATGTACATTTAGAATATATAGTTTAGAAAAAAAGAATTATACAAGATTCAATGAACTGTTGAGTAGTATTGGGGAAACATAGGTATCCTAGCTCTACTACTTACCATTTTGAGCAGGTCACTTAGCCTCCATAAGCCTCAAATAGCTCATGTAAAGTGTAAAAAATTGGATTGATTGACCTCTTAGGTCCCTATTAGCTATATGATCTCTGGAAGATTATGGGAAATACAAAAAGGGCCTAGAAGTGAAAAAAGTCCCTAAATACTCTTCTTTCTCCCACAAGGAAGAGAATAATTTTTAAAAAAGAAAAAAAAAATACATGCCAGCAAAGAATAGGCTATTGCAGTTGATTTGAATTCTTTCTAACATTCTGAAATTATTACTAAAGGGATAGCCAGTAAACATCTAGAAAAGGAAGCAGTAGTAACAAGTCTACAATTCTGTTTGATCATGAACAAGTCATATCAGAGTCTTTTATTTTTCTTGACAACTTCCTACATATGTATATAATGAAAAATAATACCTATAGAGTTCATCTAAATGCTAGTAAAACATTTAGTAGTTCATCATGCCATAATGGGAAAAAATATTATTTTAAATAAAACAAATGAGATTTTTATTCATATTATTTATATAATTTATTCTAAGTAGATCTGCTTCAACTTTTATTAGAAGTCAATCCACTGTGATAATTAGATTAAATCTACACTGTCCATCTTTAGATTTAACCACCAAAGGTGAGAGCATCTCCAAATTCTGGGAGGTCCTAACCCACATGTGCTAGAGTGAGTGATGAAATAGAATCAACTGACCACCTCCTAGGCATTCTATGAGAAGTGTCTATTGTTTGGACAAGCAAACTAGAGGGAAGGCACAAGAAGTGATGCATAAAGTGACCCCTTTAAAAGGAGAAGGTCTTCTACTGGAGAGAGACTTCTGGTGAAGAGGGCTGCTGATGAAGGAGCTCTTCTGATGCGTGGAGTAGTGCTGGCTGGAACGCTGAGACTTTAGTGAGACTGCTTTTAATATCTTCTTTAGAAGTCCACGTGGTGAGTTTAAAGACTGAATCTTCCTGAACTTCTCTTAAAGAACTTCCCCTTAATAGAGACTCTAGGAATGAAGCTTTGCTTCATTCACCTCCGGGCCTCTGGGCCTCTGACTCTGGACTGAGGGTTAATTAGATCTACCTGGATTAATTAGAGAATCATAGTAATTTACCTACTGTGTTAGATTCTTATTTCCTTTTTTCTCTCTCTTCTCAATTGTAAATAAACTTCCATAAAAGTCAATTTTGACTTGAGATTATTCTTACTTGAGGATTAATAATTGTTCAGTCCTCTGGCAACCAAAAAACCCTTTTCCCCCCTTACATCACCAATTGGATTTTGTGAAGATGGGATTAACTTTCACCTATTATTCTTTAGATTTTAGCCACCTAGAATGTATACACCCCTACTTAATCTTTAAGTGGGAGAGGGAGGTCTTTGATCCACATGTGTCAGCAAGTGACAAATAAAAAACAACTAACTGCCCCCGGGGCAGTCCAAAGCAAAGTTTAATCTGCCATTGGTCCACATTTAAGTGGAAGGAAGACACAGAAAGTGATGCAAAGAATTGTCTTTTAAATATGATGATAACTTCCTATGAGGACTTTTTCCCCCCTTTGAACTTGGCATTAGAGGAGCTTGGGCTTGAGTCCTCAGACTGCTTCCCTTTGGATTGCCATGTGGGTGACTGAAAAGGCTGACTCCCTATCCTTGGCTTTCTGTAGGCACTAGCCTCTGGAAAGCCCCCTCGTCTTGAAGGAGGCCTGGTGGCTAGAAGCCTTGTTTAATTAACCTCTATAGTCCTCTTTGCTAGGTCCTCTGAAGCCCTGCCTGGTTTGGACCAGGCCGGAGTAATTCTCTCTCTCTCTCTGTCTCTCTCTGTCTCTCTCTGTCTCTGTCTCTGTCTCTCTCTCTCTCT
>NC_058132.1:564941947-564988250 GCF_016433145.1 Gracilinanus agilis | reverse complement strand
AAAACATTTTTCTAATGAGAGCAATTGATTTTTCCTTTTTCTCATCTTGTACTGGAAGTACATATATAATCATTATTTATCCTTTTTCTGATTCTACAGCAAATACCTGAGCCTATAGGACTGTGATTTAAATGCCTCTCTGATTCCAGAAGGGAATATGAAAGCCGTTAATAGTGCTAAAGAAAGCACATGGTCAGAGACTTGACTGACTAAGATCTGCATAATTGCATCAGTTCTATGCCAATACTTTAGGGCTTGAAAATTGGGGTTTGAGTCCTGGAGTCCCAGTCTTTTCTAAAAACTTTAGAGGACGTGGGTCCCCTCGACTTAGATTCCTAGAAAGCACCTAAGATTGGTTATTTATTTGGCTCAGTTCCTTAATAAAGCTGATGATAAGTCAGATCAGAGAGAGACATTTTCCTTAAGTCCTGGCCCTGAATGGGTAATTGCAAACTGCTGAATTCACTTTAATTAGACCTTCATTCAAAGGTCTAAGTTTATTTTCCCCAGATTTTTGGCACATTTTACATTTCATTCACAAGTTAATTTTTTCTTCTGTTTTCTTGAATTTTATTCTTTGTATTCTGCCATCCTTAGCAGACCTGAGGTACCCTTTTTTTTTTAGAAAAAAGGTATGTTTAAGATTTACCTTAGGGGGATATCTGTTAAGTTTTTTAAAATTCGATAATGTAAAAATATATGTATATTTAACTCTTTTAGGAGTAATTTCACGGGAATTGTATAAATCTTAGAAGAAAATGTATGTTTTGTAATCTATAATGTAAAGTTTAAATTCTTTTGAGAATAATTTCAGGATAAGGATCCTACCATCTCCCTAGAATCCAGACAATGAACCTGTTTTGGTGAAGACACCATGAAGATGTCTGAAAAGCCTTCACTGTACCATGAAGACCAAATTTTGAACTTTGGGGTGCAGTTGATTGAACTATGGGGAGTTGAAATTGAATTGTATATATTGTTTTAATTGTACAATAGGGGACTGCCCCCAAATTGTTTTTTTTGTCAATGCAGCTAATTTTAACCATTTGTTCATCTATTTCTTTTATCCCCAAATTCCTGAAAATTTTAGAAGTTGTCTATTTTTACAGGTCCAACGAAGAAAAAGGACTAACCTTTTTTTTGCCGGACCTCACGGGGAATTGTAAAAGTGAAATTTGGGAAATGCCATCTTTAAGTATATATATATATATATATTTTCTTTGGACACGGGGAAATTATCAAACTACATTTCCCGTGGTCCAACGGGTTTCCGGTTCCGCTTCTTTGGGCGTGGGGACACCTACGTCTCCACACAGAGAAGAGTTTATAATCTCCTGGGTTAGGTGGGAGTTGTCTCTTGGCCAGCAGACTGAGGAAGAGGTAATAATGACTGGGGCAGCAATTTTGAATTCTTATAAGCACGTGGTCTAATAACTTTATCTATCAGCATGGCTATAATTAAATTACTAATTTATATTATTATAGCAGCCTTTATTATTTTTAATCTTTATACCTTTTATGATTCAGATTCTTACCCTCCCTCCCTCACCCTGCCCCAAGATGATAAATAGTTTGATATAGGTTATATCAGCATTTTTTGCAATATGTGTTTCCATAATGCTCAGGCCATGACAGAAGACACATATCACATATACAACAAAAAAATTCATGAAGGAAATAAAGTGGGAGACAACATGCTTATATCTGCAATCTGACTCTAACAGTTCCTTCTTTGTCTATGGATAGCACTTTTCATCATGAGTCCCTTGTGGACATCTTAGAAACTTGCATTGCTAATTATAGTTTAGTTCTTCACAGTTGATCATCATACAATATTTCTGTTATATATATAGTGTTCTGGTTCTTCTCACTTCACTTTGTGTCAGATCATTTAAGTCTTTCCAAGTTTTTCTGAATTCAACCAGCTTGTAATTTCTTATAGGACAATAGCAATCTATTACAAACATATAATACAACTAACACAACTTGTTCAGCCATCAGAGACAGTCAGACAGACAGAGAAATTGTACATAGTGTTATAAAGAAAGAAAGTCCTAGGGAGGTATAGATATGCAGGGACGTGGATGTGTCTCTGTATTCTCCCTAGGTGCTGGTGATGGGGCAACACCAACCCCAATCACCCTTGCTAGTTGTTATAATTTCCCTTTCAATAGCAGTTGCCCAGGGAAGGACCCAGAAAGGTTAGGTGGATGGGTAATCCTTTCAGGTACAACCTGGGGTTAGATAAATTATTAATATTGGGCTCTGATTAGCCTTGGATCACGTTTGTTATCTGACTGTGTTAGTTCCCTCCCCAAGGGTCGTGATATAAAGACCACTCAGGAAGGTACTTATTAAACACTCTTTATCTATAATCTATAATCAGGGAAAAGATAATCAGGATAAGGATTGGGGATTGGAGACCCTGTCAATCTCATATCTATAATCTATGATCACTTAGGACTGGAGGCTATCGATTAGTAGAAGCTGGAGCTTTGTTCTTCACAATCCCTCTGGCTCAGCTTGGCCACTGCCAAAACAGAGAATGGTGACTTCTCTTGATGGAGCTGTGTTGGTGATTTATTCTCTCAGCTTTCTTACTATCAATGTTTGGTGATGTATTAGCTCTCACAGCCTTCAGGAAATATTCAGATCCTATCAACCCTCTTCTTCATAGACCTTCCAGCTTCCCTTCACCACCCAGGGACCCAGAGACCTAAAAGGTAGGAAGATTCAGAGACCTAAAGATCTAAGCGACCAAAAACCCAAAGGATCAAAGACCAAAGTCCAAAGACCCCTCCAGGTGGCTGTTAGGGTTATTTATACCCCCAGGCCAACTGACTTTCCCCCCTGGCTCACAGCATCTGGGAACATTCCAATCTCTCCAACTGCTTCCCTTGTCAATCAAGGTGACTACAACATTTCTTAGAATTTGAATATAATAATAGTTGTTTTCATATGGTCTCCCCAATCAGATTATGAGGTCTTTGAGAACAGCGCAGTGCCTGGCCACATAGTAGGTGCTTAATAAATGGTTATTACTGAGTGACATCTCCCATTTTGCTCTTTGGAACCATTTTTCTTTAGCTCATCAGAAATTTACCCTTAAGAGTGTTCCATCCTTCCTAGGATGACCTCACCTATACCATTTAGAGGAGGGCATCCTACCAGCCCTCTTATGAAGATTTTGAAATCTGATCACCTGACATCTAGTATGAATTTATATCTATCCATGTTAGTTATGCTTTATCAGATATAAGATATTTTGCCCCAGTTTCCATCATTTTCATGCTAGCCACTAAGAGGTTGGGTGGGTAGTTAACCTCTCTGGTTCCTCAACCAGGGGTTGGAATAATTATTGATAAGAGCTATTGATGCACTGTTTGAATAACAGTGAAATCTGACTGCATATTTCATCCCCTTCCCAAGGGCTTAGATATATTGACCACTAAGGAAAGGTACTTGATAACAAACAATATATTTGATTCTAATTAATGGTTTTAGGAACATGGGAAAAGGATGGGGGATTTGGGAATCTTATTTGCTAATACTCTAAGCTAATGATCAGACTATTGGAGAAAGTTAGATCAAGTAGAAGAGGGAGGTTCTTCACCCTCTCACTAACTCTGGCCTGACTTGGCTGCAGCCAAGCCAAAGATTAGGGAAGGCTATTGATGATCTTTGATGATAGAATCACTGTTCACTCTCAGCTCTATTGTCAATGATGATGATTGCTCTCTAGCTTTCAGTGAGACAATTTGGTTTGCAAGTACAGGTACAGTTAGAGGTACAGGTACAAGTACAGGTACAGGCCTACCCTCCCTCAAGACCTCCCACCTCCCAAGTTCTGCTCCAGAGTGAGTCCCATGTGCTGGGCCTGGTGAGTATTTATAGGGTTGGCTCCAATGGACTTTTTGCCCTGGCTCACAGCATCTGGGTACATTCTGAGGTGTTCAACTGCCGGTCTTGTCACTCAAAGTTGGTGTCAATCTTGTCCCAGAAATCAATACAACGCTTGTAAGGTCAAATGTTCTCCTTGTATTAGGAACGCTAGTTTATATTTCTGGTGGCACACAATTTTTTGTTTGCATATAAACATTTTTGAGACTTAATTTCACTGCTAGTTATTTTCCTAGCTTTTCCCTCTCCATTGCAATTTTGACTATTCCAATTACTATTACTTTAGACTCTACCAGCTATATACAGTATCTACTTCTTGTATACAAATAAGTTTTCTTCCTGTCCTTTACTTTTCAATGTTAAGACATATTGACTAGACTTCCAAAGCTCTGGGTACATGCTTTCTTATCAGTTCCTGTTAAGCATTCTCCATCTTTGGAAAAGAGACTATTGTTCCTGTATTTTAAGTCATGATCCAGAAATCCAAGTGCATCATCCAGATACCATTTTATCAGTCAGTTTTAAACCTCTCTAATCTTCTCTTCTCAATCCTTTGCTTTTGAAGAGGATCAAAAATCAAACTTACTTATGCCTCTAAATATTCAGGGTGTATGTGTTTAAGAGATTTTTGCCTTTTCTTTCTAGGTTTCCTTTTGCTCTAAAATTTGTGCCCACTTCAGTCTCTAAAACTCATTATTACTTATTAGTTCTGACAAGTATTTGGAGCTCATCTCACATCTTGGATACATAACAATGGAAGACAATATTGTACTATGAGGCTGAAAAATAATCTCAATATCTTTCAGCAAGTCACCAGCTACCAACCATTCCTCTTTTTTTGACCTTTACTGGAGGGTTTTTCATCTTACAGAAAATATATAATTTACTTTGAAAAACAAGTACTAATATTCTCAGAGGATACAACTCTCCCTTCTTAAAGATTATGGTACTTATTTCCTAACTATAACTATTAAGGGGTCCTTTTCTTCCTCCTTTGTTTGACACTGTCACCCTCTTAATTGTATTCCCTTAGTTTTTCCAGCCTTTGTATTTATTTTTCACAATGAAGTTACACTTTAAAATTATTTTTTAGCCATCTTTTTTTATTGTGAGGCTGAAACAAACACTGTCATCACCTAAAGTGTGGCAGAACAGCATGTCTATAGATCTCTTGATAGTTTAAAACACTTTCAAATATTTTGCCATGTTTCATCTCTAAAATGATGTTTTCAGGTAAGCATGATGAATATATTTATTGCCATTTTATAGTTAAGAAGTTTGAGGGTTACAAAATGGAAAGTTATATAATTTGTCAAAGTTTTACAGAAGGTTAGCATGGAGAGTGGCTGGCCTCCCTATGGTATTTACTTATTTTGTGGACCTTTACAGTTCTAAAGGATCTGAGCAATGGGTGAACTGAAATGGAAGAAGTTGACTGACTTAACTTTGTATAACTAAGATTCCTAAGCTCCAGTTTATGGTTCATTTATTTTGAAAGATTTTTCAAAATTCAAGCATTATATAACTTTACAGTTAATTGCAATATAAGAAAAGAAACACTTCTATTATATTGTAATGGGATTTATCTTATAGTCTATCATAGGAGTGGTAACAAATCTATATTTTATATGTAGAATTGATGTTCATAAGATAATTATGGACATTTTTGTAAGCATTTAGCCTGATGATACAGCAAGAGAGAAGAATTACTTCCCTTTATATTCAGTCATAAGCAGAGAAAACCTTTCTCTTGCCTTGGAGAAGGCTAGTCATTCAACAGACATAGCCAAGATGAGAAATAGGGAAGTGGCAGGGCAGAATAAATAAATGTAGCTTTCAGGTCATTAGCAAATAGTAAATACTGAAGTCTCTTTGTGGATATACCTCTATCTTCAAACAGAATTATATTCCCTTCAAAGAACTAGATTTTTCTTTCTGCCAGGATTTTCTCAAAAGTTTAGAGAATAGTTCTAGTGGAATTCCTTAAGAGTAGGAGAACTTTTCCTTAAATTCCTCACAAAACTGATATGAGGAGCAATTACCACTTTCTTAAATCCAAGAGGAAACACAGATCCCATAAATAGCAAGTGTTTTATACAAAAATAGCATAATCTTACAGAAAGGCATATCTGCACTCACCAATTTGGGTAAAAAAAATAAATATGTATGCTTTTTAGTTAAAAACAATAGTAAATATGTATGCTGAAGCTATGAGAAACTAAAGTTAAATGACAAAGGGGGAAAGGAAATTCATGAAGCATATTCTGAAAGGTCAAAATCTGTGAAAATCAAGGTCCTTTGCATTTTCTATGCATATTTATGTTAACCTTGAGGAAAAAAGTAAGCAAATGAATTTACACTGGCCCTAGGTTTGGGCAGAGAGTAGGTCAGAATGACTTTATTTTTAATATTCAAACGTAACCCCTATTTTTCTCTTGACTCCAGACATCTCTTTTTTAAGGGCAAAGGGCATGCAAAATATACCCCCTCATATTTAAAAAATAAATGGCATTTATTTCTCTTGTTTTATTGTGTCTCTGTCTATGAAATTTTTTGCAAACAAAATTTAAAAATGCATGTCTAGAGAGCTTCACCTACTTAGATGACTTTGACAAGATTAGAGGATAAGAGCATCTAGAAATCTATTTATTCAAGTACTGATTACCAATAGCTGACATTGTGCATGGAAGTATTAGCATGAAAGATGAGCTACAATAATATATTAATCTTATGCATAGTCACATATGAAACATATTCCTTGTTGTTTCAAAAAGTATATGTATTCATCTCAATAATCCTAGAATCTTGCATTGTTTTAAATAACTTCTTAAATTTTAAGCTTCATTGTATATGCCCTAATCCTTTGAATAGTCAATTTCAAGTATTCCTCATACCAATGCTCTTTGGAAAGATCACAATGAGTGATGGATAAATTTTAAACCATTCTCACAATTGGTTGGCTTACAGAAACAGATGAAAATGTGCATGATTATTCAAATCTGACTGCACTCTTTTGGTTTATAATGATGTGTTATAAATATCTCATGAACTGTATTTCAAGGTTTCCTTTTTAATGAAGCTCCATTTAAATTAGGAACATGGCTAGAAGAACTCTCCTTAGAACTAAGAATTGAATTCCCTTACCTGTCGTTCTACTATTTAAAAAAAGAGTAGGAGAAAGTTTGAAAAATTAATCAAAGGTGAAAGTTAACATATCTCATCTGAACCCTGGAAAATGATCCATTTATTTAGAAGAAATACATTTTCTATAGAAAGCTAAAGAAATTTTTTTTTTACAAATTGCCCTTTCAGATATCATTAGGTTAATTCTCTTGCTTCTTTGGTTTTATGTAAATATTAAAATAATTTTATTTTGATATGCAACCTAGATCCTTTTCCACTCCATATTTTCACCCTTTTGGTATTTACAGTGTTAAATCACATGTGTTTTTATTTTTTGCTATACAAAATTCATGAATGTTAACAGATAAATTATGATATAAGTGTAAACATTAATGGCAGTTTTATGATACTTTTTTAATCATACTACATTAAGTTGTTCACTTCCTGGGAAGCATATCTCTCTTACTACCCCTCTTGCCAGCTGTCCTGTTATCCACTCTTCCCATCAGTAAACTGATGACACAAGGAATATATTCATCAAGACATAGTTTGCCTGATTATTAATCACTGCCAACTTCTGACTCCTGGGATACTAAAACTAAGCAGGCATTTGCAAGATGAAGTGGAGAATGGAAGCAATTATTTGAATAATTAGAATAGTTCAAGGAGAAGAAAAGCCACACTTTGGCCACAAGCTGTTGCTGGCCCATATGGGCACAGCTGAATTAGACCAGAAAGAAAACTCGATCAAGTATGGAAAGGTTCACCTTAAAAAAACAAAACAAAACAAACAAAAACTAAATCTCGAATTGGGGACACACACACATACAAAACCCCACTAAATATGCATATGGTATCAGACAGCTTCTGGAGACACCTAGAGGCTCAATATAGTGCCATGTCTCCTTCATTGTTCGATATCTATCTGACAATAGGCAAATGTTTTGACAAATAAACAGGTACATAAAGCATAAGACATAATATTTCAAAAACAAAAGGAATTCTCTTAAAAATGTTTGAAGAGACAAAAAACTTATATTAATGCATTTTAAAAGGAAAAAAGTTTTTCATGCTAAATGCCAATGTATATATCTTTTTGATTAAGACACAAGAACATTAATGTATAAAATGTTAAAGAAGCACATGCAATAGAAAGTGTGTCAGGATAATCACCCTCAGATGCATCATTCCTTCCATCTTTACTACCAAAAAAATATGCCCTCACTGGAGAACTTCCTTTATCATAATGATTTCCTTAAAGGCCTTCTTCCTATTTTCTTTTTTCTTTTTTTTTTTAATTTTATTTTAAACCCTTAACTTCTGTGTATTGACTTATAGGTGGAAGAGTGGTAAGGGTAGGCAATGGGGGTCAAGTGACTTGAAGGGTCACACAGCTGGGAAGTGTCTGAGGCCAGATTTGAATCTAGGACCTCCTGTCTCTAGGCCTGGCTCTCAATCCACTGAGCTACCCAGCTGCCCCCCTTCTTCCTATTTTCTTCATCAAGATTTTAAATTGCTTTTAAAAATTCCCTTTGCCTTGAAGCTAATCCATTTAGAATCTTTCACAATGGATCCATGTCTATCTTTTTTGATGACAAAATTTGATTTCATAAAGTCCAAGATATGTGTCTGTTAGCTAGCATTTTATTCTTAGCTAGTACAAATCAGAAGATGGCATGAGTCCATTTTCTTTAGAGCTTCCTTTCACTTTACTATTAAAACTGAGAATACTTTCTTGGACTGAATGAATTAAGCCTTGACAGGTTAATTTCCTCAGTGTTTACCTTCTGAGAAATTAAGTTATCAAGAAGCCAAATCAAGGATTTTTGAGATGCTCATTTTCTTTGGTTGGAATGACCAGATCAATTGGATTATAGTGACCTAAATAAAGTTAAAGCAGGAAGAATAACTTTTAGAATCACCACAACATACACAGTCATGAAAAAAGGTGAAACTATGCAAGTTCTTATCTTCCTTCTTTGGCCACCCAATGTATCCTCCTCTTTTCTCCTGCATACAAATCTATTTAGCATCTTATCTTGAAACTCTTCATATCTATTAAATTCTATTTTCTCTTTCTCTTCTTCCTCTCCCCATTTGTTTTCTTCCATATTATAATTATGCTTTATAAAATAGAAATCTAGTCCACAAAAGTCATTATTTGTATTAAAAATTATATAAAAAGGTACTTCACAGACATCATTTATGTATGTACTTGGTGCATGAAAATGTGTATAGTTTAATTGGACAGATTCAAGTTATACAAAAAGTATCATTAAAAATCATATACTTGTAAACAGATGCTTTAGCTCTCTGATTTGGATGGGTATCAATGGGAAGATTTGCTGCTATTTAGACTTGGTCCTGGGGGAGGTATGGGACCCAGTAGACAGAGCAATGGGCTTTCAGGCAAGAAGACCTGAGTTCAAATCCAATATAAGACACTTAATAGTTGTGTGACCTGGACAAATCATTTAACCTGTTTTGTCTCAATTTCCTAATCTACAAAATGGAGAAGTAAATGGCAATCTCTCCTAGTATCTTTGCCAAGAAAACCCCAAATGGAGGCACGAAGAGTCAGACATGACTGAAATGACTGAAAAACTATGAGGGAAGATAATATAAAAAGATTGGAGAGAAGAGAGGATTGAGGATTAGAACAGATGTGAGATTTCTCCATAGTCTTCTATTCCACATATCTGTTTCCCTAGTGTATTAACATCTTGAAAATAATATCACCTATGATTTTTTTTATTATCTTCTCCTCTATTCCTAAACCTCAATCACCATTTTGAATCTCTCCCCTCTTCAGTGCTAAATGTTTACAAAAGATAGAAATGCTTCTCTTTACAACTGTAACCAAATGTATTGAAAACACAGAATACTTAGATAAGTACACACACACACACACACACACACACATACACACTGAGAGAAAGAGAGAGAGAAAAGAGAGAGAAGAGAGAGAGACAGAGACATAGAGAGAGAGAGAGAAAGAGAGAGAGAAAGAGAGAGAGAGAGAGAGAGAGAGAGAGAGAGAGAGAGACAAACTATTACTAACTTCAATGGGCTGAGTTTGGCAGAGAGATAAGGCATCCACATAGAGAGCTATAATATATAATCTTAAATTAAAAAGGGCAGCAAAGCATGATAATTCATAGTTTCTCTGAAACAAGACCACCTGGAATCAAGACTTGTTTCTGACACATGATTACTTTTTGACTTGGGACATTTTATTTAATCTCACAGTACTTTAGGACTTAGCCATTTATCTAACTAAAAGACTGTAGATAATATAATGCCTACATTGGCATAGAGAATTTCTACTGAAGAATTTTTCCTCAGGAAAATTCTTCCAGGAATGTGCTAGTGAATATTTAGTGATTGGTTCTCTAAGGGACAGGGAATGACATACTTTAAAAATAAATCTGCATTAATAACATTTTCTTCATCACTTTCTTAATTCTAGATAATTAGTAAAATTTTCCATGAAGCTTTGATTTGTAGAATTTGTAGCATTCTCAGTTGTAAATGCTCACACTGAATATTTAACAATCAGCTGTCCTGACACTTCAAGTTGGCTCCAGCATATCCCCTCTCTGGCACATACCAATTAAACTAAAGATCCAGTTCCTTTCTTATACTCTATATTATAACAGCATTGAATGTTGTTTATTTTTTAATACTAGATGAAGTATAAAGGAAGTTATTACTGACAAGATAATCTTCTTAGTTTAAATATTTGACTTACGATTTAAAAGAAATGAACAGGTCATTTTCTCCTTTACCCCTATGCAATCTATCTTCCCACTTACTTAATATACTGAAACTATTCCAATGCTTTCCTATTAACTCTAGGAAGGTATACTTCTTTTTTTTTCCAGAATGATATAAGTTTTATTTCCCCCATCATTATTTTTTATTATTTTTTATTTTTTAGAAAAATTTTCCATGGTTACCTGATTCTTGTTTTTACTTTCCCCTTCACCCCCCCCAAACTGGCTCCCCATAGCCGAAGTGCATTTCCACTGGTTTTAACATGTCATCAATCAAGACCTATTTCCATATTATTGATAGTTGCATTTGTGTGGTCATTTCAGGTCTACATCCCCAAACATGTCCGCATCAACTCACGTCTTTAAGCAATTATTTTTCTTCTGTGTTTCCACTCTTGTAGTTCTTCCTCTGAATGTGGGTAGCATTCTTTTCCATAAATCTCTCAGAATTGTCCTGGGTCATTGCATTGCTGCTAGTACAGAAGTCCATTACATTCAATTTTACCATAGTGTATCAGTCTCTGTGTACAATGTTCTTCTGGTTCTGCTCCTTTCGCTCTACATCAGTTCCTGGTGGTCATTCCAGGTCACATGAAATTCCTCCAGTTTATTATTCCTTTGAGCACAATAGTATTCCATCACGAGCATATACCACAATTTGTTCAGCCACTCCCCAATTGAAGGACATACTCTTGTTTTCCAGTTTTTTGCCACCACAAAAAGGGAGGCTATAAATATTTGTGTACAAGTCTTTTTTATTCATGATTTCTTTGGGGTACAAACCCAGCAATGGTATGCCTGTATCAAAGGGCAGACATTCTTTTAGAACAGTTGGTCATAGTTCCAAATCGCCAGCCAGAATGGTTGGATCAGTTCACAACTCCACCAGCAATGCATTAATGTCCCAATTTTGCCACATCCCCTCCAACATTTATTACTCTCCCCTGCTATCATTTTTGGAAGGTATAATTCCTAACACAAATATTTAAGTTCTTTTACAATTTAGCTTCAATTTATCTTCTTAGCTTTATTTCTCACTGCTAATCAATACTCCATTAAAACTAAATTAATGACTATTCCCTGATATTGTTTTGCCAACCACAGCTCCATATATATACTTGTGAGCCAGCCACTTGTTAAAAGTGGAATGTACCCTTTTTCATTTTTGCCTGTTGAAATTCACTTACCTCAGAAACAACTTGAGTTCCCTTTCTTTAAAAAAGTAATCTGTGGGGCAGCTGGGTAGTTCAGTAGATTGAGAGCCAGGCCTAGAGATGGGAGGTCCTAGGTTCAAATCTGGCCTCAGACACTTCCCAGCTGTGTGACCCTGGGCAAGTCACTTGACCCTCATTGCCTAGCCCTTACCACTCTTCTGCCTTGGAGCCAATACACAGTATTGACTCCAAGACAGAAGGTAAGGGTTTAAAAAAAAAAGTAATCTGTGATTCAGCAGATGACAGTAATTTCTCCATTCCCAAATTTCCTAAAGCTCTTTGTCTATGTTTGTTTCCACTTCCCCTATGATATTCTAACTTGCACCATCATCATTTTGGTGTATATCACTGCCAACCTTCCATTAGATAATAATTTCTTGAAGACAACAATTGTGCCATTTTTCATCTTAAAACAATCTCCAAATATCGAATACAATGCTTTATACATGTTTTTTTGTTTTTGACTCTTCAGGTATGTGAAGCTTGTAATGTTAAAACATCTTCTAACAATGCAGGTCAACACTATTTTTTCAGCTAACAGTTATAGAGAAATACCAAAAAAGCTAGGTGTCTTGCCCAAAGTTCCCAAGCCAATATGTGGCAAAGGAAAGTCTTGAAACCAATTTTTATACAAGATTATCTGTATTCACTATGCTGCCTGTGTATGAGGAAAATGCGTTCTACCTAGCAGACAGTTAACTGATTTCCCTTAAAATTTTTAAATCAGATTGAGGACACTGAGGAGAAATATTACCTATTTCCCTCTCTCCTCTGGCTTCATTATTGATGTTCGTTATCTTAGGTGGATTTTTGATGGTCTCAGTGATATAAATGGACAAAGAAGAAGTGGGAAATAAAAATTTATAAACTTCAAGGTAAATATCCATCTATACAAGAAGTTTCTTGTTATTCTGGGGAAAAGTAGGCTTTTTTATTTTTTAAACCCATAATTTTCTCCTTCACTTAGCAACAGTAAATTCAGTCTTAAAAGCTTTATGCCTCTAAAGAATTTTACAAATTTGCAAAAATATAATACAAATATGCTATATTATGGTAGCCAAGTATGTACATGTGTAAGAAAACAAAGAAATATTAACAATTACATAAATTGAAACTGATTTAAAGGAAAAATATATCTTAAACATAGCAACAATACTCAGAAAAAAATTGTAGTCATTCTTGCAGGGCCCCAATTTGTGTTAAGTTTTGAAATAGAACTATGATAAGCAATTTCCTGTTTATATTTCTTGTTGCTTTATCATGCTCAAAGAAGTATAGAATATCTTTTCAATAAGGATGAAATCCATTCATTTAAAATGGTCAATGGGCTTTTAGACATGAGGAAGTAACTAGATATTATAATGATTGTTATGGTGAATATTTACAGCATAATTGCATCTCAACTTAAATTCACAATAAGCCTTTGTATTTTAGCTTCCCTTTCTGTGTAAAAGGCTAATTAAAGGGAGTATGTTATTTCATGTTCCACATCCAATCCATTTATTTCTCTGTCCCTTGTGGCTTTTAATTTCCTGAGTTGGAATTTTCATTCATCATATATGATTATTTTATGTGATGTAGCAAAGTGCTACTTCACTGCCATCATTGGGGTCTAGTGTCTTGAGACATGTGATAGGTTCTGTGCTTCTAAATAAATAAAGGAAGCCCTCTGCCTCTCGAGAAAACTAATAAACTTGGGTTTTTTAAAGAGAGTTCATCCTATAAATCAGTTACAATCCATTGCAATCACTTACTTCGTTTCAACAAATTGATAACAATGAACCCTTAATATTAGTTTAAAAATTGAAATGTACTCTTACTACAAAAGGGCAGTATTTTTGAGTGCTTGGTTTTAAAATTTATATTCCATTCATGCCATTCAATAAAAGAAATGCTTCAAGTGTATTTATTTAGTATCACAAAAGTATTTAGGGAATTCTTATTAAAGTCAAAATGACTGAAAGAATTCTCTCCCTCTGAGGTTCACCTGGGGTCTGAGGGAGATATGTTAATCTTATTTTCTGCCACATCATTTCGTATATACAGCAGGCAAATGGGTTTTAAGGAATCAAACTGAGAACAATCCACATAATAGAAGGCTTGTCAAAAAAACACATCTATACTTTAGGCAAGCTATAACTCACACATATTAGTAATTGGATAAAAGTACTTTAGCCAAAGTACTGCAGAATCTACCATTATTAAAGGACCAAAGAGATCATCTGTTGCCTTTGGGCCATATAAATCTGGGCTCTCAGTTATAATGTCAGTATGAAAGAAATTATTAGGGAGTTGGGGAGACCCTGACATCTCTAATTATTGTCTAAAAAAGGTCCAATGTGGTTGTGAGAATACATTGACAGCCACCTCAGGGGGTTCTAAGTCATTCTGGTCAAGTGGATGCTGTACAACCTCTTTCCCATTAGCGCTTTAAAAGAAGTTAACAACCTACCCAAAGGGAAGGAAAGCTTCTTGGTGATGTCTAATAGAGTTCTGTGCCACCATTCACTGGAAAGTAGTAAAGTAAGAATTCCCTGAACAAATAATTCACTGGCAGGTAGGCTACTGCAACTTGGTTGCCTGATTTTCAAACTAAAGTAGGAATCTTAACTTAAGCTCTCTGATGGATTATTCATTTTAACACAAGGGGCTAAGAATTTCAGTGCAGTTTCCAAGGTTAAACTGAAAGTTTAAAATGTTATTCACTGTATTTCCATTTTTATTATTAAAGAGAATAATAAAAAGTGAAAGTTACCCAGTCTTTGCATAATAGCCCTATTAAGCCTTATTATACTCTATTTCTTTTTGAAAATTCAGACATTCAGATAGTCTAATACTGAAATTATAATTGGAATGGCTATGAAAGCTTTCCATAATAATGCTACTTGGTCTGGGAAATTCCTCAACAGCAAACAAGATCTTCTAGAACATTGAGTGATGTCAACTCTTTCTGGAAATGTAAAGGAGGTGAATGATGAGCACATATGAAAAAAACAATTCTCATTTATATTTGCTGACCTTTCCGCCAAATTTAGCCATACCCCTTTCATTTATAATTCACAACACAACTGGATACTCCATATTGAGTTTATAAGTATCTATGTTACAATGACCCTTGTGTTCTTAATGTAACAAATACAACAACCATCATCATAATAACTCATATTTATATAACAAATACAAAATCAGAGAATTTCAGAATGAGAAGAGACCTCCAGTGAAAGGAAGCCCACTATCTCCCAAGGCCATCCTTCTATCTTTTGTATGACTCTAATTTATTTTCTGGACACTGGTTGTGTAACCTTGTGAAGGTCACTTAAACCACTCTTTACCTCAATTTCCACAATCAGAAATGGATATAATAATAACACCTATTTCTCAGGATTGTCAACAGTGAAGTTCAAATGAGATAACTGTAAACACTTAAAAAGCTTTCTAGTTGTTGTTGTTTTGTTTGTTTTTTTTTTTGAGTAAAGCAGTAACTTGGCCAGATATGTGCTTTAGGAAAACCAATTTGGAGGCTATGTAGAGATTCAATTACAGGGAGAAGTGACCCAAAACAGAGAGATTAACTTCTATAGGGAGGACACTCCTATATTAGTCTAGATTTGAAGTGATGAAGCCCTGAACTAGAATTGTGGCTATTGGTGGAAAATCAGAGAAATGGGGAAGTAGAAACAATGAGATTTGGTATGTTATTAATTCTATGGAGTAAGAGAGAAGAGCTGATGTTTTGAACCTTGGTGACTAGAAAGAGAGAGAATTGGAAAAAAAAGGAATAATCCATGGAGAGCACTCATAGTGAATGGATGGGGCATGTATTAAGCAAAGCAAAAGTGAAGGAGTAAAGAACTGATGAATAGTCTGACAGGAAGAAGGAGAGCAAAGAGGGCAGTCATGAAAACTCTGAGAGTAAAAGGCAGAAGTAAAGAGACTTTAAAATATGAAATTAGACCCAGCAAATAATCAGAGGAGCAAGATTACAGCCAATGACAGAGGGGAAGGAAGGAAAAAAATATGAGTATACAAAAAAAAGAAGTTACAATTGACAGCTTCTATCCAGGTAATGAACAATGAGCAAATGGAACAGAGGAGGACCAAGGGATACCAAGAAAAAATGCAGAAAGCCCAGTGAATTGGACTCAGTCTTTGAAAGGACTCAAAACACAATTCAAAAAACAGTTACGGGAGGTTGAAGGCAATTGGGAAAAGAACTTAAAAAGCAAAATAAGTCACTGGAAACAAAAGCACATAAACTAAAACCAGAAAATAGTATCTTGAAAGCCAGAATTGATGGGCTTCAAAACAAGACAAAGAAAGTGAAAGATGACCTACAAAGAAAAACAGACCAGAAGCAGAAGGATAACCAAAAAGCCAGGGATGAAATTCAGTCTTTTAAAACTAGAATCCAACAATTAGAAGCAAATGACTTCCCAAGGCATCAATAGTCCATAAAACAAAATCAAAAGAATGAAAAAAAATGAGGAAAATATGATAAAACCACATATTTGGAAAATAGACCCAGTAGAGACAATTTAAGAAATATTGGATTAGAAGAAAATCATGACCAAGAAAAAAAAAAAACCTGGATATAATTATACAGGAAATTGTCCAAGAAAGCTTCCCTGACATTCTTAAACAAGAGGGAAAAGTGGAGACTGAAAGAATCCACAGATCACCGCCTACATTTAATCCACAATTGACAATGCCCAGGAATGTTATAGCCAAATTCAAGAACTACAAGACCAAGTAAAAGATACTAAAAGCTGCTAAGAAGAAACCATTCAGATATCATGGAACCACAGTTAGGATAACACAGGACATGGCTGCATCCACACTGAAATACTGGAAGGCAAAGAACATGATATTTTGTTTAGCAAGGGAACTGGGTCTACAACCAAGAACCAACTACCCAGAAAAATTGACTATATTCTTGCAGGGGAAAGTAAGACCATTTGATAAAATAGAAGACTTCCAAACATTCATAAAGAAAATGCCTGATTTAAACAGAAAATTTGATGCCCAAACATGAAACTCAAGAGAATCACCAAAAGGTATTTAAGAAAGGGGAAAATACATTGTTAAGCTTATTTAATTAATTAATTCAGAATATTTTGCCATGATTACATGAATCATGTTCTTTCCCTCTCCTCCTGCCACCCCCTCCCATAGCCAATGAGCAATTCCACTGGGTTTTACATGTGTCATTGTTCAAGACCCATTTCCATATTATTAATATTCGCACTAGGGTGATCATTTAGTCTACATCCCAATCAAAACCCCATCGAACCATGTGATCAAGCAGTTGTTTTTCTTCTTTGTTTCTACTCCCACAGTTTTTTCTCTGGGTGTGAATAGTGTTCTTTCTCATAAGTCCCTCAGAATTGTCCTGGATCATTGTATCGCTGCTAGGAGAGAAGTCTATTATACTTGATTTTGCCACAGTGTATTCATCTCTTTATATAAGGAAAAAACCTTTTTTAGGGACCCAATAAGTTCAAGTGATTTGTATTCCTATAAGTAAAGATGATATTTGTAACTCTTAAAAATTGTTATTATCATCAGGGTAGCTAGAAGAAGTATACCTAGAGGGTACAGTGACAAACCCTATAGGATGATATGTCAAAAAATAGATAAAAAACTAGTAGTAAAAAAGAGTACAATACTAAGAGAAATGGGAAAAGAGATAAAATGGTGTAAATACATATTGAATAAAGAAGCTCATTTGGAGAGGTGAAGGGAAGGCTAATACAACGGAAGGGGGAAAGAAGTTGTAGTCAGTCTCCAAGAAAGTTTTAATCATTACTGTGGGAAGAGTCAGAAAGGTTCAAATGGAAGGAAAGCCTCCAACTCCAAATTCAATCATCATCATTATCATGATCATCAACAACATCAACAACATCAACAACATCATCTTCATCTACACTAACGTCATCATCATTAACAACAGCATCAACATCATCAACAACAATGAGAATAATAAAAAACAACATCACATCATCATCAACATCATCATCATCATCATCACCATCATCAACATCTACCTTATCAACATCATCAACACCATCATCATCATCAACATCATCATCCTCTCACCACCAACATCATCATCAACATCATCAATAACAACATCATCAACATCAGCATCTAACTATCCATCTTTTCTTGGACCAGGAAAAATTTTTGCTGGGTCGTCTAACCTAATATCATGCTATGCAGAGTACTGAATGAAAGCCAAAAGGTCTAAACTTTAGGTTTGAGTGTCACTATGTGTCCTTTGAAGGTAAAAAGAAAGCTTTCTTCCTGGACTCAGTTTTCTCATTTATGGATGAGTGAAGCTTACCTGCACTCTGCATTAAGTCAATCAATTAAATCAAAAAATAAAACAGGTTTAAGCAAGGGGCAAAAAAAATCTTTCTGTAGCATGGTAGCAAAGTTCAGAAAATTAAAACTCCTGGTATCGCTTGGCCTCTATGACCTCACCTTTTCATTTCTACACCTAGGAGCTCCTTGCCAATGTAGTTTATGCTTAACGTGTTCAAATAATATGTTGATTCAATGCAAAGAGCACTTAATTAAAATGGAATAAAATATTAAATAACAAGGGAAAAAGTAAATAGATTCACAAAATTTTAGGGCATGGTAATAATAAAAAATAATAAATAAAGTATGAAATGCTTTAGAGAGTTTGAGAATTATGAAAATGTACATTTATTTTATAGACATTTCTAAAGAAAATATATATTTAATGTAGACTTACTTCTATATGTTCTGTGATATTTTCTACAACTATACTTTCTTATTTGGAAATATAAAACCATTAACATTCTACATACCTACTTAAATACATATTTATATGTGGGTATGATGTCCCTTCCAGCTAGGGATCTATGATTACATTGTTTTCAAATATAATAACTCCTCCCTATCTGCTGTACTCTGGAATAAAGAAGTATTACTTGCCTCTACACTGATTCATGGTAAAATCTAGTAATCAGCATTGCCCTATCTTGTCCATCAATCATGGCACCAACCTCATATGGAAAGCCCTTAACAAAGTGAAAGATTGAACCAGATGGAACATCCCTGTTATCACAAGGAATCAGAAGAGTCACTAAAACTACTTAATATAGATTTACATCTCCACTTTATACAGTACTTTCTACTACTGTACCTATTTTGGAAATATGAAACCTTGAATAATAGCATAAGTGAGTTTAAAATTCCACCTTTAAATGAAGTATAAGGAAAATGCAATATTTGAAGTATAAAAGTTCTGCCTTTGCAGTTCACATAAAATTATTAAATATATTACAGTAATACCCTAATATCCCATTGTATCTGTGACATACCTTATGGGAGAGTGAGATATTTATCATGTGTCAGGCAGAAATAGTAAAGATCTAGTAAGTGAACACACGATTGAAATGTGTTAACTAAGTCTTCTCCAAGCAATGAAAATTATTGCTATTTCAGAGGCATTTCAGAGCTATGCATCTCAACCACAGTCTTTGAAATCAGGGGATGTTGCATTAGTTTTGATAATAATGAGAGAAAGATAGCTTCCCTTTAACTAACTCATTACAAAGAATGAAAAATCAATTGTAAAATAAATTGTACTTTACAGTGCCACTCACTGTGGAAGTTACAGTATTGCTTTTTGTGTACAGAAACACTTACTGATGATTCATCATCTATTACTATGTTATGGACATCTATTTCCCTATTTCCATTTTCTAAGGTTCTATTGAATTTCACTAGGGTCAGAGAACTTTAGAATTATGTTTCTTCCTTTAATGGACAGCAAAGGTGAAAGAGAACTTTCTTTATTCTCAGTCTGGCCCAATGAGTTGGTCATTCCTAGAAATTCTAAAAAGAGGATCAACCATAAATAACCCATACAAAAGTTATTTTAAATTCTACCCAAGGGATCGTTTCGATAACCTTTTCAAATATAACTCAGAGAATTTAAGGAAGAAAATGGCATCTAGTTCCCTTCATATATGGCCTGTTTTCAGAAATGTACAATCAAGGCTGCCTTGGAACTTAATGATGGTTATATTCTAAAATTATTTATCATTTTGCTTTCTTTTGCAATATGGCTAATATGGAAATATTTTACATGACTATACACATATAATCCATATCAAATTACTTGCTTTCTCAAGTAATTTGGAGGGGACAAAGAGGGAAAGAATTTAGAACTCAAAATTGAAAAATAAATATTTTTATTTATTTGAGAAAATGGAATAAAAATTAAAAGAATTTTAAAAATTAAATATGATTGGCAAGATGTCAACTTGGAATTAAGACTTCGGAATATTAACTCCAAGGTCTCTGTTGTTTCAGATTTTATCAATAACTTAGAGACATGGCTGGTATGCTTATCAAATCTGCATATGACACAAAGCAATAAATCATAACTAATCAAAATCTCAAATACCTCAGCACTCTTGAATGTTTGGCAAATATACTCAAAGGACATTTTATAAGGATCAATACATAATCTTCCACTAAAATTAGAAAAAATACCAACTTCGCAAGTATAATACAGTAAAGACATAGTTAGAAATTCATCTGAAAAAACTAGGATATTTAGTAGATTATAGACTTAATATTAATCAATAGAAATGATATACCTAAAAGAATGTTAATATTTTCTTAAGTTGTATTAAAAAAGGCATGATATTGATGAGCAGGAAGGTGACAACCTTTCTACTTTCCCCTCCTCAGACTGTGTTTAGAAGACTGTGTGCTACAGTAAAGAATGATATTGAAAAGATAGTGAAGCCCCATAAATGAAACCAAAGTAGCGATAATGTCATCTGAGAATCACTCAAGGGAATAACCAGTTTTTCTTAGAGAGAAGACAACATGGGGTGGTTAGAATATTAGTTGACTTCAAATAGATAAAAGGCAATAAGTTGGAAGAGGTTTTAGACTTGTTCTGATTGGTCCCTGAAAGAACTAGCAATGATGATGGAATTTCAAAGGGTTAAATTTAAGCTAAAGTTAAGGAAAAGGGTTCTAACAATTAGAGCTCCTCAGGAAGGGAATGGGCTGCCTCAGACCTAGTGGGTTTCCCCTCATGGACAGTCTTTAATTAAAACCTGAATGACCATTTGTTATACAGAATAGAGCAGATTCTTCTATGTATAGATTAGAAAAAAAAATAGCCTTTGAGAACCTTTCCAATTCTGGGTTTCTTCCATTTATCTCATTAAAATATCTTATTTGATTCAGCCCATAATTTCTATGTGCTGTGCTCTTTCTGGATGCTAATTTCCATTTATTATATTAGCTGTCTCTGATAGCATCATTTTATATGAAAAATTTACATGCTCATCTTCCATAGTTTCTTCAAGATCACTACAAGAAATATTACATTATAAGTCAATCAATTAGTGCATATTAAGAGATTACTATGTGCCAGGTACAAGATTATTTTCTAGGACATAGAAAAGAAAGGGAAAAATAAAATAAAATGGGCCCTGCTTTCAAGGAGCTCACAATCTATTAGAATATAAAACATATTAATACTCATGTCCAAATAAGATACACATATATATGTATGTGTATGTATATATATGATAAATCAGAGATTATCAAAAGAGAGAAGCTATTAACATTAAGGAGATCGGGTAAGGCTTCTTGTAGAAAATGAGATTTTAATCTGGAATGTGAAGGAAACCAGGGAGGTCAGGAGAACAAATTGAGGTGGGAGAGAATTCCAGACCTTGGAACAGTGTAAATGCCAAAAGTTGGGAGGTGGAATGTCTTCTTTGAGGAATGGCAAGGAGAACAGTGTCATGGATCCCATAGTACATGGAAAAGAGTATAAGATATAAGATTAGAAAGTTCCTAAATTAGGAGATGTCAAATCATGAAGGTCTTTGAATGGTACAGGATTTCATATTTGAGTGTGGAGGTGATAGAAAACTACTTGAGCATATAGTGTAGGGAGTAAAGGATTACTTGATCATAACTACACTTTTAGAAAATCATATTTGCATGTTTTCTTCCCATGCAATGTGACCTAGAGAGTAGAAACAATTTTTTAGCTTTCTTTGAATCCCAGCACTTAGCACAGTGCCTGGAATCTAATAAATGTTTTAAGATATATTAGAATGGGGAGAAACTTAGGGTAAGTACACCAACCAGAAGGCTATTGAGATATTTCATGCATAAGTTGATGAAAGCCTGTACCAGGGTGGTGGTAATGTCAAAGGAGAGAAGATATATATATATATAGGTATAGATATAGATATATAGATATATAGATATATAGATATAGATATATAGATATATATATCACTTTATGGACATAAAAATCAAAAGATGTGACAAAGAAAATGGATAAAAAGGTGGATGATAGACTGAGGAATTGAGGGCAAAAATTATAAGTTGTGATCATGACTAGTTGTAAGTGTGACTAATTAGAAGTACGGTGATGTCTTTAACAATAAAAGAAAAAAGGGGATTTTGGAGAAAGGTAATGTTTTGTTTCGAAAGCACTGAATTTATAAGAACTATAGGATATCTAGTTCAAGATGTCAAAAGATGGTTGGATAGGAGAGATTAGCAGGTAGGTTAGAAATGAGTAATTAGATCTCAGAATCATCAACATAAAGAGGCAACTTAATACATTAGCATTGGTGAGATCACCAAGTGAAATATTATAAAAGGAGAAGAGAAGAGAGTCCATGATAAAGCCATATCAGTAGAGATAACCTGGATGAAGATCCAATAGAAAATTGGTTGTTAAAATAAAGAAGGATCCGTCAGACTGCTAGGAGAACAAGAAGAACAGTACAAATATTTGACCCATTCTTTTAGACATTTCATATCAAGTTGACTCAATGGTGCATTGGATAGAGTACTGAGTCTGGAGTCAGGAAGACCTGAGTCCAAATCCAGTATCCGACATTAGTTGTGTGACCCTGGGTAAGTCACTTACTCCTCTTATCCTCTTTGCTTCATTTCCCTCATCTGTAAAGTGAGCTAAAGAAGGAAATGGCTATATATACATTTCTTTCTCACATACATAACATGAAACACTATCAAAGATCTTTGCTGAAGTCTAAGCAAACTAAATCTTACAGTATTTGATTGACATTTGATGTTACGTTGTTATAAAAAAGAAATTAGGTTAACCCAGATTATCTGTTCTTAATGAAAACAAGGTTTTTTTATTGGCTGTCCCTCTGCCTGAAATTCTTGCCCTCTTCATGTCCACCTTCTGGCTTCCTTCAAGTCTCAGCTAACAACTCCCTTTCTGTAAGAACTCTTCTGGTCCCTCTCAGTTCTAGTGCTTTTCTATTAAGATTATTTCCAGTTTATCATTTTTACACACATGTACACATAGCCATGCATGTACATATGTGTGTATTATAAACATATTATGTATATGTGTGTGCATGTGCACATATATTTGCCCCCTCATTATTAATTCTTGGTTTTTCCTTCTTCATTTAGTTTGATATTATTCATATGGATCCAGATAAGTGTTATATCTTATACATTGTTTTGGTAAGTAGTATACCCCATTAGATTGTGAGCTGAGGTCAAAAACTGATTTTGCTGGGTTTTTGTTTTGTTTTGTTTTGTTTTTCTTTCTTTTTTATGGACAACGTATATAGATATATACCAAACACAAACTGTCTGGTACATAATAGGTGCTAATTGATTTGACTTAACTTTTCTAATGTTCAAAAATCGTGCCCTCTTCTAAAATTTTGAGTGGAAACAAGTTCAGATTCATTGGCTGATAGTTTTCAAACTCTCAGTTGCCTCTATCTCTCTTTGTCTCTGTCTGTTGGTCGGTCTGTCTGTCTCTGTCTCTGTGTCTCCATCTGTGTGTGTGCGTGTGTGTGTGTCTGTCTGTGTCACTATCTCTCCCTCTGTCTGTCTGTCTTTCTGTCTGTCTCTCCCCACCAATTAACTTACGGAATTATTGCTGAAAAATAAAAAACAATCTAGAAGGGGGCATGTGGTCCAGTTTCCCACCACCCCTTGCATTCTACACATTAATTCATTCTGCCTTGCTTTTGCATGGCTAGGAGCAGCTACGAATAGTATATAATCTCAGACCTGGTGCTTCCAGACTTACAGAATGGGAATTCTAGGGGGGGTCCTTCTGGGTTGAGGCTGGGTAAATATAAAGTTTTGTGAATACTTACACGGAAAAAACACAATGTCAGCAAATGGAGAGTGATGCTTAAATTACACTTTAATAAGGTATGGAGAGTACAGAGGCAAATGGCATAGTAAATATGAAGTTTGGGGAATGGGGTAGTGAAGGGAGGTAGACAGCATGGGAAAGAGAATGGGGAAAGAGAACTGAACACATAAATACCAGATCTGAATTGGGAGCTCTGAAGCTTCATGGACTCCTAGCAGGAGTGTGGGGTATTGGGTAGGGTTTAGGTAGTGAAGGAGAGATGAACCTTTCTCTCTGGAATATCTTCAATACTTTCCTCTTCACTGGCTTAGTAGTTTATTAACATATCCATATTATCTCAAAATTATCAGCATTATCTTGTGGTTAGTTTATTAACATAGTGCTTTGCTTGTTTTAGTGCACTTGTTGGAAGCTTATCTGAGGCTTACAGATCAGGGAAAATTATGGAGACTGAGGGACTCTTCCAGTAAGACCTAGCTGGCTTCCTCTAATTTAGTATAGTCTCAGGATACAGCCTTAGTTAATTGAAGAGACAGTTTCCTGTAGTTTCTGTGCTTACCTAATTTATGAGATAGAGTGCAAGTAACTTTTATTCTCCCTTAATTTATGGGATGACCCACAAAGTAGTTATTTCTATATTCCCCTTTGCAATATGACTTCTGCTTTCTTACTGCTCAACTTACCTTAAATACTACTGTTACTTGATATCAGGTTCTTATAAACTTACTCTAGTAACTAAAACTATCACTGGATATGTTATACCCCCCTACCCTAACATTTTCCCTTTTCTATTAGAGAGTAAACTCTTGTAAATAAGAATTATTTTATTTCATTCTTCTAATATGCCTAGCATAGTGTCTGGAACATAGTAGGCATTTAATAAATACTTTATTAACTGATCAGTTAGTCAAATAATAAAGCATTGACACTTCAATGTGCAAATGTTTAATATAATATAATATGTAACAGATAGAACCAAGAAAATAAGAACCTCACATAAAGGACTCTGGATTGAACAATAAAAACAAATTGGCAATTGTTAAGAGTGTACATTCAGTAGGTAGACAAAAGGCAGAAAACATTCAGGGAAGGTGAGATTCTAAAGGGTGAAGAAGATGATGTCTGGTACCAGTATAGAGACAGTATAGTTAGGCCACTCATTCATGAAATCTCAGTGAAAAGACAGAGAAAATATTGAGAGAAAATATTCAAATTAATTTTCAGAAAAAGGGAGACCCACATATCAGCTAGAGGCTCTAGAAAGAGCAGAAAGATATCTAGTGCTTCTTTTTCATTCTTCTACCTGAAAATATTTGCGTGTAAGTGAAACAAAGTTAAATGAAAGTTAAGGGAATAATTTGAAAAGGGAAAATTACAAAAGAACATCTTCTAATATGTGTGCAGAAGGGTTAAAAACATTTCCATTCTGTATGCATATGAACCTCAGGTCTGTTTTTAGCATCAATTCAGAGCCACCTTTTTCTGGTCTTGTTGTTGTCTCTCTGAATCACGGCCCAGACCCTAGCAGCATGGTATCCAAAATCCAAGGACAAGCCCAATCAACTTTGATTCATCATATCTTACAGATGGCTTTAAGAGAAGTGTCTGCATCTTTGAAAGGAGAAAGAAAAGAGTCAGCGAGGAGGGAGGCATTGAAGATATTCAAGAGAGCAAAAGAGAGAGAGAATGGGATTTATCTATTGCACATTTTATCAAACATCAAGGGGAAAAAGTCTCCAGCAGAGTCTGGAATAAGTTTGTAACAGGCATGGCCATCCAGGGCACGCTGATTGCTGCTGAACTGAGTGGTGCAGGCTGTATAACAATAATGGATGATGGCAGTGTTGCAAAGTAGTTATTGTATGAAGGGCAGCCATATGTGAAGTGTACAGAGGAAAGTCTGTAGGGATCCACTGAAGCAAAACTTGAAGGAGACGGGGGAGAGACAACTATTATTGACTTTGTTGTCACTGGGGAATAGTACAGGGCAGAATACGCTCTTGTGGAGCAGCCTGAAATGGAGCATCTCTTCATAAATACAATTCAGAATCTCCTTTCTATACTTCAGAGAAAAAGTAAATTGCAAGTGTCAATGCTACAATCATCAAGCAAAGTCCATAATCAGTTTAAAATAAAGGAATTTGGGTCTCTATATATAATTGTGCTTTTAATGTAATGAGCGCTGATCCTGACACTGTTTTCCACTTTTTCTTTCTCTCTCCATTCTTTTTAATTTTTTTTTACTTTGACTGAAACAATCACCAAGGGATATAAATAATTCATTAGCCAAAAAAAGAATAAAAGAGATGGATGAGAAACCAAATCACTGTTTTCTTCAAATTATAGGAATTATATAAACAATCTATTAGTATATATATAAATAATAGAATTTTTTGTTTATATGCGTGTGTGTGTGTGTTTATGAGACAGCTAGGTGGTTCACTGGATAGAGCACTGGTTATGGAGTCAGGAAGATCTGACTTCAAATATGACCTCAGAAACTTCCTAACTACGTGACACTGGAGAAATCAAGTAACCTGTTTGCATTTATCCACTGGATAAAGAAATGGTTAATAATTAATATTCTTGTGAAGAAAATTCCATGGACAGTGTTGACTTGCTATGGTCCCTAGGGTCATACTGGAAAAGAACAACATATATAGAAATATATAATATAATAGGATGGCAAAAATGTTATGCTTATTTATAAACACTTCAATGATTTTACATTTTCTTCCATGCATTTAAAATGTTTTATTGATGCTTGCTGTTTTCCATTTATTCCTACTTAGTAACATTGCCCTTCCTAAGAGTCTTCCCTTGTAACAAACATGTATAGTCCAGTAAAACAATCTCATTTAGAATCTCTAGGTCATTACCTCTCTAACAAGTCATGCAAGAGATGTTTCACCAAATCTTTTGAAGTCATGATTATTAGCTGCTTTGGTAAGAGTTTTGAGGTTTTCACAATTGTTTTTCTTCATACTATTTTTATTATTTTTTAAACTGTTCTCCATGTAGCACTCATTTCAGTCTGAATCAGTTTGTAAAAGTATTCTATGTTGTTATGAATTTGTCATTTCATCATTTCTGATGATGGAATAATATTTCTCCTCCTTATTTTTTCACCATGAAACATGGATAACTATTAGATGTATTCACTCCATAGCTTTCTTGTTGGTGAAGCATTTTCTACAGTTCTGATCTATGTGTGTATGACATTGATAGTCATTTGGAAGGACACTAAAGGTAAATTTTAAAGTATACAATTTTAATGAAGTTAACGATTTTTTCATGTGACAGATGAAATCGAGATCTAAATAACCTAAATAACTCACTCAATGCCATATTGCAGGTCTATAATTGATTAGAAATAAATTATTTTGGCTAACATGAAAGAGAGAGGCAAATCTGAGGAAACATTCAACTTCACATAGTTCAGCTAGTCATGATAACACTACAGTAGGTCTCAGTGCTGAAAATTAGCATATGGAAAATCACATATGATCATGAGAAATAAGTTTAAAGAAGCTTCCTGATGACTTCAGGAGAAAGCCAATATCAGTGATTAACTTTCCCCATTGTGTTTATACCTTACCTAGAAGCTGAATGATTTTCCTTGGTCTTCCTTAAGTAAAATGGGAGCCATGAAAAGAAAAATTCTTCTCTATAGGACCAGAAAAGTGAATAAGTGAATTTTTTATGACATTTAGGCTTCTATGGCAGGAACAGACATCCTCTCTCCTCTCTCCCTCCCACTCTTTATCTCTGTCTCTCTGTCTCTCTGTCTCTCTCTCTCTCTGTCTCTCTCCCTCTCCACTGCCCTCTGCCCTCCATTTCTCTTAGTCTCAGTCTTTCTTCCTTTCTGGCTCTGCCTCTTTATCTCTCTGTCTCTGTCTCTTTCTCCTTCTCCCTTTCTCCCCTAAGGACAAGGAAAAGATATTAATAAATGATAGCGATAAAAGGAAAACCAAGAATGGGTATCAAGCAATATTCCAACTTCTCCACTTCAACCAGTTAGTCAGACAATGAGTGAAAGTGTAACTAGTGATGGAAAGGGAGGCCAAAGGAGGCCACGTAATCAGGAAAGAACTAGGTCTCATAAAGAGCCAGAAGATGAAAGGGATGGTAAAGAGGAAAAAAATAAGATAAAAGCAGATTTATTGTCTATGGAGCAGGCATTCAAGAGGGCACCAAGCAGAAGGCATAATATGGAGGAGTTGAACTTTCTTCTTTTCTTTATCTAACTTTTATAATCAGCAGTGACTTCATGACATTTCACCTCTCTCTAAGGGAACCTATATTCCTTTTAGCTTGGTGCTAATATAAGGACGTGGGGGGGGGGGGTGTCAGACAGAGAGGCTCAAACTCTATAAGTCAACTTGAAATATATCTTGAAATACATTCAAATTGAAATACATTAGGACCTTGGAAAAAAAATAATTTTTCCTTTTCTACAAGTTTGTTGGTCTTAGAAGCTCAAAAAGGTCTTTGACTTTTCTTTGTTCTTAATCTTCAAGAAGGAAATTACAAGATTTATTTGTCTAGAAACTAATTGTAAGACTATCTGTTTCATAGTTACTGAAGCATATTCGAGCAAAAAAGATTCCTGGAAGCTTTCACAGAAAGACAAAGTCAATAATTAACGTCCCCTTTTAAAACTTAAATTATATTACATAACCCTAAGAAAAAAAGAAGGGAGAAATTAGAACAAAAAAATACAGGTGATCCCTGTTCTGTTAAGAGCAGAGGAGTTATAATTATAAAATTTATGAATATGCTATGTTTGTTGTCCGTTTTGGATTGGAAGCATTTTTGGAGTATAAAGGCTGATACAGAGACAATTATAAAGAAACTTGACAAGGATAGGTACAGGTTTAGTCATTTAGGTAAAGTCCTATGGTCCCAAAGGTAAGGCAACAAGCAGGAGTCTGGAACTGTCTTGGGGACCATTAAGAATATAAACATTGAAGATTCCTGGAAAATTATTTTTAAGGTAAGTTTACTCAGCTTGAAAATGGTGTTGGAGTAGATGATCTCAAATATTCTTCCCATATCTAAGAGAATAAGAAGAGAGATCATAAACATTTCATTTTTAAAGGGACTATGAAGGAAAAATACAACAAAGGGAAACAATTTATTAAATTCTATGAGCACAGAAGTGGTATTCCTAGGTATTTTTGCTTCAGAGATAGGGTGGGAGAGTTTATTTGAAAGTTTTTGTTAATGATATTAATAACAACAGATAAATAAAATTTGAAAATTACGGAGTTTTTGTGCACCCATTAACTATTATCTTTATGAGGAATGAATGGTCTTGCAGAGTCGAGGATATATATAAAAATACATGAGGTCTCCAGGGCTTGGCAAAAAGATAGCAAAGGTAGATTGTGGGTCTGGGGGTGATAACCTCTAACTAACAAACTAATGCCAAGCTGTGGATAATGGAGTAACAGATTTGTTTGTGGGGTGTATGTGTATCCCAATATTTCTCAAACTTTTTGGTTTCAATATCCTTTTAAACTTTCAAAAATTATTGAATCTCCAAAATAATTTTTATAGAGATTATATTTATTGATAATTTATTAGAAATAAGAAGTGATGTTTTAAAACATCCATTTAATAATACATTTTAAATAATAAGTTAGTTATATTAAAATAAATAACTGATTTTATGAAAATTACCAATTTTTCAACACAAAATAATTAATGAAAACAACATAGTTTTGCATATTTCTACAAATCTTTAATATCTGGCTTTATAGAAAACAGCTAAGATCCTCATATGTGCTTCTATATTCAGTCTTTTGTGATATTATTTTGGTTAAAGTCTATCTGACTTTGTAGAGATCTGTCTGTCTATCCATTTATCTATCTTTCATTAATCAATCAATCTATATCTATCTATTGCTCACGTCTATGCATTTTCTCTGACTAATGGAAAATTTCACATGTCTAGAATGCTCTCCCCACTCATTTTTACATATTGACTTCCTTGACTTCCTTGAAGTCTCAAATAAAATGTCATTTTCCATAGGAAGCATTTCCAAATCCTCTATAAATTATTTCCTATTTATTCTCGCTTGTTAGTAGTGGTTTGAATATTATAATTTTCCATTAGATTATAAGGTCTTTGAGGGTAGGAAGGGTCCTTTTCCTCTTTTTTGATATATGTAGGCTACATATAGCCTTTATGTGCATTAATGTATGGTGGACAGTGTTAGATTTCACATCAGGAAGATCTCAGTTCAAATCCACCTTGGACAATTATTAGGGAGCTATATGTAACTAAGTGCTTAACCCTTTTCAGTCACAGGAAACTCCCCAAAACTAAGTTTTAAATGGTTTTGGGAATGATTGAGTCTGAACCTTTCTATAAAACTTGAGCTCCAAAAGAATATTGTTATACCAATTGAAAGGGGGAGTAAATGAAAAACAAAGCTAGCTGCTAGAAAAAATTCTTTAGCTTTCAGTCTCAAGCAAGTCTTGGAAAACATAGCAAGTAGATAAGCATAATTTATTTTTTTCTTTCTCCACAGAGAAGGTGACAGTGGCTCATAGGACATTAGTTCAACCTTTTTGGACATTCTCTGAATTAAATTACCACAATACAGTGTTCCTGTGCTGTTCTTGACTACTTAGGAACTTCTTCCAATGTCCTTCAATTTCTCCTGCCCTCACTTTTCAAAGTTAAATAGTGTGAGATGCACATTTTTGTTTCTTCATTCTGTTTCTCTTTAGCATTTGTTTTACATCTTAGTACTGCATGATATTTAGATGGATAAATTTCATTAAAATTCATTAGCTTTTAACAAGATGAGAGAAGGGTAATGGGTGTTTTGGCCATCTGCAAAACACACACACACACACACACACACACACACACACACAGATATATATGCACCCTGTGGCTGGCCTTGATATAAGGTAGTAATTTCTAACCCCATATCTACTATTTAAAAATGCATCCTCCAGAGCAGAGTTTATTTACACAAATAGACTGAGAGTAACTCATTTCACTTGCTGTCTTAACTTCTCATCATGCCACAGTAAATCTTAGTATTCTGCAGGGATACATTTTTCTCTTGCTCTTCCTCATTTACATCAATATACTTTCAAATTCCTGCCGATCTGTTCACAGACTTCAGTTGCAGACAAGACATTTCTTATTTTTGCTGAGAAGAGTGTAAGAAGGATTAATAGAGTCCTGAATTCATGATTAATGTAACCATACACCAAAAACTGGCTAGAGGTGCAACTTGGCTTTTCAAAAACCACTTATCATTGCACTTGGACAACACAATATTCACATAAATATTTTCAAGTAACATAATATCCATGGGTGCTCATGAATTTACAATTTTCTTGGCTATAATCATATGTATCCTTTAAGCAACTGGAACTTTCTATTTATCTCAGAGTCTCTCTTAACAATCATATTTCATGGATGATAGAGTAACCACCATGTTGCTAAATTGGCACTCTGATTTCTACCTTTATAGAGTGCAACTAATGCAAATGTTTATGGAACTTCAAACCTGATATTATGCAGGTAGAATATCCTTTCCACCTGGTTTCTGTGGATGCTTAGGTTAAATGTATAAGACTGAGCCTTTCTCAGCTGGTTAAGTAATTTTAACTAATTTTCCCCTTAAAATAGATAAAAACCCTTTTAACTATTTCCTGGAAAAATATTTCCCAAAAGGTAACAAAATTATATTATATTATCCATGAAAAATAAGCTATAACCAAAAATTTGACTATTCTGGTTTCTTTAAATTTTGCTCTTATTTCCTGATTTGACATTATTATTATTTCCTTGCATTGGCAATGTTAAACAAGGGCATTCGAGTTCAGCATATCTTTTACAATACAAGGTATTTTGTAACCACTTATATCTATTTCCGACTAGTGCCATTTCCATGATAAGTTTAATTTCCATACTTTCTTCAGATTAACAATATTGAAGGCACCCATTGGCCTTTGCCATAATGCCAATTTCTCTAAAATTATAACAAATTAAGATAGGCCTAAGGTATTTATTTCATGTGTATGATGTCAATAGGATTTTAGTCAAATATAGCTATAAAGAAATCCATTCATAGATCATTCAGTTGGATGTTCTCTGGATCATTATGCAATCAATAGTATTTTTTGTTTTAATAACTTAACAAAAATATTTTTCATATGTGTGCAAATTAAAACTTTGAGGTGAGTTGTAAAAGATTAACTATGTTTAAAAACACATACTTTTATTAATTCATCCAATGAACATTTATTAAATGCCTAATGTGAGGCCAAAGATAGTCCCTTCCTTCAAAGCATTTACAGTCTAATGGGGAAGACAACATGAAAACAAACATATACAAAGCAAACTATGTAGAAGATAAGTAGGAAATGATTGAAATATAGAAGATGTTGGAATTAAGAGAGATTGGGGAAGAGTCCCTGAAGAAGGTGGAATTATGTTAAGACTTGAAGCCAGGGAAGTCAGAATCTGGAAGAAAGAACATTACAGGCATCTGGAACAGCCAGAGAAAATGCCCAGTCAAGAGATGTTGTATCTGGTTTGTGGAACAGCCAGGAGGACTGAATGTTACCTGTTCAGAGAATTCATGTTGGAAAATAGGATGTAAGAAAATTGGAAATGCAGGAGAGGGCTAGGTCATAAAGGGATTTGAATGCCAAATAAAGCAGTTTGTATTTGCTCCAAGAGACTATAAGAAGCCACCAGAGTTTATTGAGCTGGAGGATAACCTAATCAAACCTGCCTTTAGGAAAACCTCTTTAGTGGTTGAATGGAGAATGCATTAAATTGAGCAGAGACAGGACAGACAGACCCATCAGCAGGTTATTGAAGTAATTGAGGCATGCAATGATGAGAGCCAGCATAGAGTAGTATCACTGTCAGAAGAGAAATGTGAAAAATGTGAGAAATGTTGCAAAGGTGAAATTAAGAAGCCTTGGTGATAGCCTAGGTATGAGAAGTGAGGAATATGGATATGATTAGTAAGGAATCCAGAGTAATAACTAGGTACTAGGAAAATACTGTTTCCCTCTGATAACAGGCAAGATAGTGTAGCTCTCCATAGTAACAGGGAAGCAAGGGAAAGGGTGGTGTTTAGGGGGAAGGATAATAAGTTCTGTTTCGGACATACTGAGTTGAAGAAGTCTACTGGATATCCAGTTCGAAATCTCTTAAAGGCAACTAGAGACTGAAGGTCAACAGAGAGATTGGAGCAGAAAAGGTATATTTGAGCATAAAAATGGAAATTATAAGTCATGAGAGCTCCTTAGATCACCAAGTGAAGAAGTATAGAGGGAGAAAAGAAAATGACCCAGGACAGATTTTTAGAGACACATGTGACTAGAGATGTAATGTGAGTATGGTCTGAATGAAAAGCCAAGCAATGAATCTGAAAAAGTGTGAAAATGAAGCATAAATAAACAATAAATGGTATAGGTAGTACTTTTTGTCCTTACTTTCCCAAAACTGCATCTTCCTCTGAGGGTTTTATGCATCTCTCTCTGGGGATTAGGGTATCTTTCTCTAATTGCATTATCTTGAGCCCACAGTTAAGTGTTGTTCTCCTTGTTAGCCAACAGTTATTAGCTGCACTAGTTCTGCTGAACAAATTAATACCAAATAACTTTTACAAATGGAAATTAACTTTGAAAGTATAAAAAGAACTAAACTATACACAATTCCTCCCAACATCTCAGAGGTATGCTCTTCCCTTTATCACCTTAGACTCTAGGGAGACTGGGTTCACATTTTATACAATTGTTACATAGTATTACACCAAATCCTTGTCTAAATGAGATATCAGCGATGGAGAGGTCTTTAACTTATTATACATGGATTGATTGCAAATTTGATCTTTGATCACCTGGGCCTCATAGTTGGACTAGCTATTTTCGAAAAGAATAAACTTAACTTTCAGTCCTCTTCAGTAGCTCTCTGGTCTCTGGAAGCTGACAAATAACTGATCTCTAGCTCCAGGCTCTGTCACATAAAATAAAAGAACAAACATCAAGACACAGAACTAACACCTGTATTCACAGGTCTATGAATTCTTTATGGCATCATTTCCCTTCTCTTACCAGATGACCAAAACAAGATGTTACTGGGAGAAGGAACCTGAGCTTCTACAACTATATGTCACAACCATTTGCAGCTGTAAAGCCCATGTAATTATGACTCTCATGAAGCAGGTTCCGAGCTTCTTTTTCACATGGAGAGCTGTATTGTAGGTACTCTGTACATAATCTTAAAGGCTTGGGATCATGGCCAGTTTCCCATTTCAATAGCAAGATTTAGGTTTCACATGCACATTATCTATATAACATGCACTTAACAGATACTAAATTTGCTCATATGGTTTTAGCTTCCTGCATGGACTAATCTGTTTAAACACAAGATGTAATTATATTAAAATTTTACCACTATGAGCAAAAATCCTATTCCTTCTTCCCCTTTTCTTGTGGTTCAAAGACTTGTTTCCTTAAGATTAAATAAAAATGTTTCTCCTCTCTTTCTCAACACTCTTATAAACATCCTCCTCAACCTTACTCTTCTGACATGCCTACTTTCCTCTTTCCCCCAACCTACTCTACCCTCTAGAACCACAGATCTATTTATTCACAAAGCCATGGCCATATGAAATCTCTTCACTTTACACTCTTTGCCTCTCTTTGCTCTAATAACAGAAACTTGGATCTCTCTAGGACACACTGCACTCCTGGGCCACCCTCTTCAGTACTGTTTATTTGATCTCACATAGCATTACATAGAATTTAAAGCTGGAGGGGGGAAAAAGAGAAGAAAAATGCTTAGAAGTCATTTATTCCAACCTCTTTATTCTGTAGTTGAGGAACTGGGGCACAGAGATATTTAGTGACTTGCCCATGGTTGATATAGGATATAAATAGGAGAGCTTGGACATAAACCAAAGTCCTCTGACTCCAAGTCCAGCACTTTATCCATTGTACCATGATGCTTCCTGACACACTAAGACCAGGAAGATAAATAGTCATACTTCTGTATTCCTGCTTCCAAACCAGACCTTCCCTTCACTGTCATTAGTCATCCTCCTTTATTTTTGAGGTTCATCTCATTATTTATGTCATCTGATTTAGTTCCCTATTAAAATAGTTATCATTTCCATCTACTGCTTTTCATAAGGAATTTCAAATATCACTTAAAATTCTGAGTTTAACTCTAATCCTTTTCCTCATACTTTAGCTTGCTAAGTAGCTAGCTAGCTAGACTGATTGATAGATTGATAGATAGATAGATGTCACCTTGAATGCCTTGACTTCTTTTTTATTAATATCAAAAGGTAGATAGTAGTCTTCATGATTGGTTCTCGTGAATTCTGGATCACTGTTATTATCATAGTTCTTATAGTTTTCAATAATGCTTATTTTTATAGTATTGTTATTATATAAATTTTCCTCCTTGCTCTCCCAATTTCACTTTATCAGTTTATAAAATTCTTCAAAAACTTTTTATAATATTGATATTATATTATAAATTATTCTTTTGACTTTGCTCAATTCCCTCTGCATTAGTTCATACAAGTCTTTCTATATCTCTGTTCCTATCTTGGCTGAGTCTCTATTTCTTCAATTCCCTACAGCTAAAGGTATATCATTCCATTTATATAGCAGAATTGTGGAGCTACTTATCACTTCCTAGGCATTCTCTTAAATTTTTGTGTATAATTCTAAATTGCTTTTCAGAATTTATAGATTCCCCAACAGTACAATCAATCTGATGGCTATGAAAGGGAACCTCAGAATTGATACATGATCTAAATATAAAAGGTCAAATCATAAACAAATAAGCAATTACCTACCAGATCTATGAGTAAAGGGAGAGTTCATGGCCAAACAAGGGATAGAGAGGATCAAAGAAAATAAAATGACTAATTTTGATTACCTAAATTTTTAAAAGTTTTTGGAGAAAGCCAGCAATTATAACAAAAGGGAAACAGTGTGGAAAATATTTCTAGCTACTTTCTTTGATTAAGGCTTCATTTCCAAGACATATAAGGAAAATACACAAATTTTAAGATTAAGAACTTATCACTAGTTGATATATAGTCTCAGGATAGAAATAAGAAATTCATAAGGGAAAAAATCCATGCTATGAAAAGCCATTTGAAAACCCACTCTATATCACTATTACTAGAGAACTGCAAATTAAAACACTTCTGAGATTCCACCTAACACTCACTAGTTTAACACTAAAGATTTTTTTAATGAGGGAAATGTTGGAGAGGCTATAGGAAAACAGTCTCCATTGTTGGTGGAATTGTGCATTTCTGTTAGAACCTTCTTCTAGTCACCTAAGTTTGCAACCTGGGATTCTTGTCTCTTTCATCTCTCTCACTACCACCCCTTCACTCTTTAACTGATCAGTTGACTACTTTTAGCTATTTGATCTCTATAACTACCCTTGTATCTATCCTTTTCTCTTTATTCACAAAGCCATTAACTTAGTTCAGACCTTCACCTCTCATAGGGTGTCCTCTACTTTTAAAATGTCCTCTACTTCCTATTTCTCCTCCATTCATTCTATTCTCTACTGAGTTTTTACATTTAAAATTTTATGACATAGATCCAATAATCTTCTTACCTCACTCAAGAAATTATCAATGGTTCCTAGTGTCTATAAGATAGAGTAAAATCTCATTCTGTTACCAAAGGATTTTTACAATCTGTAACTTGCCAGGTTTTCCATATTTATTTCTTTTTAATCCTATTCATTCATTCCAAATTCCAGACAAATTGGTTAACCGGTACTCCATTTTTCATAGTTGTACATTTACATATATTTTAAAGTATTTCAGCTTCAATTTTTACTCTTAAAATTCATAATTCCTACCTAAACTTAGGTATCATCTACTCCTAAAAGATGTTCTTGATTTCCCCCAGTAATTAATACTCTCTCTATCCAGAAATTACCTTTGATAAATATATGTTTTGACTTATTTTGCCAAGATCCAGGATTTCATTCCATTTCCTGAAATCTTCCCTCCATGCCACTAACTTCCAACTATGGCCACCCCAACAGAAACTTAGGTTTCACCATAGTTCTTCTCAGTCTTAGAGTTGAGGCATGGTAACAGGCTTCCATTACATCTTCATTTATTTGTTTTTTGTTTGTTTGCTTATTTGTTTGTTCATTTGCTGATGTCACCTAATAGATTATTTTTTCTTCTGTTATTGTACATTTACCCAGTTGTGACCAACTCTTTGTGATTCAGTGGATCAGAGCTATCCATGGAGTTTTCTTGGCAAGCATATAGGAGTCATTTGCCATTTCATTCTCCAAGGGATCCTTTTGTCAGACAATCAGAAGTTAAAAGGCCTGCCAAGGGTCACAAAGCTAGGACATATTTGAGACTGGACTTGAACTCCATTCTTTCTGACTCCAGGCACAGTGTTCTTAACCCCACTGAGCCACAGCTATCTCTCTCTACTTTCTAGAAGCTCTTTATGCATTTTCTTTCACTAATTAGAAAGTAAGCTCCTTGAGGGCAGGGAGTAATGTGTTTCCAATTATATAATTCAGTGCCAAGAACATTAACAAATGTTCTCTTTGTGTGTTTATGTATATATGTATTTATCTCTCTGTCTATCCATGTTATAATACTTTACACTTACCACTACCTGTAGAACTTAACATTCTAAGAAAATAGTGTTTTACTTTTGTGGTTGTATTCCCAACACCAATCCCAATGTATTAAACATCTATTGACTTTGATTTTGAATTTGATTCACTTCATCAGGAACTCAAATGTCTTTCAAAGTACAATTTTAGAAACACTGATTTTTTAAATTAAAAAGCTTTTTTTAAGTTTACTGATCTTCAAAACAATAGCAGAGACACTGACATGCTAACTTTAAAATTGAACACACCATTTCTATGCAAAGAAAGAATAGGCTTCTGACGTGAGATTTCATAGACTTGGTGGGAGGACTTCTATAGCTCATGTCAGGTCAGCACCTTTTCTTTAATTTTTAGTCACAGAAAGTTGTGGAGAATATTGAAGAAGATATGTGAATTACCCAGTCACATAGCCTGTATGAATGTGTCAAAGGAGTGAGAGCCTTTATCAAAGCCAGTATGTATCAAAGAACTGGAACTCAGCTCTACCTCATTTCAAGGTCAGCACTATATACCCTAGAAAAAAGTGCACCAAAAGAAATCCCACAATTTTAGCACAATTATTTTTAAATCAAGGTGTTAGATACCATCAGCTATATTTATAATACATCAAAATATTCAGAAAAAGTGAAAATTTCAAACCACTTATTTTGATACCTCCTAGAAAAAAGGAACCTTTTTGCTTGAATTACATTTTTAAAATAAACAATCTACAATTAAAATATATTAATATAAATATGTGTGTCTCTTTAGACAAAGCCTCAATTTGTAATTTTAATTCATTGGGAAGGTGTTTAACCTTTAACATTTTGCTCTGCTTACTGTGATTCACATTCAGATTTCCAAGATTTACCATGTTGTGGAGAGAACATTAAAATGAAAAATAAATGGACAATTTTAAAGGGCATGTAAGTCTAGGAACTTTATTATATTGACTTGACATAAGGAAGGACAATGTGTATAACTTTGGTTATGGCCTTTTTGCCTACCATCATATCACTTAAAATTCTATAACTTACAATGTTTTCCTATAACTATCCATTGGTTTTGAGAGCCTGAGGCATGCTGGAGAAGTTGCTCATCTATAACTCTTTTCCTCTTTCAGTAGTCTCATTTCTTTGTTGTTAAAAAAATGTACTTCTTTTATAATAGGTTGTAGATATCATGTCATCACCTTGTCACCATTTTTCATACCTATTCCTGTTTTTCCAATGAAATGCAAACCTACAACACCCTTCTGTGGGACTGTTAATCTCAATCAAAAAAAAAAAACCAAACCTTAAGTTTATATAAATGACATTTTGATTTCTGCTTGTTATGTAAAAATATGCTGAAAGCTTATATTGTGCTTATTTTGTAGAAAACTGAGCATGTCACTTATACATCAATGTCTCTGACAAACATTTCAAGACCTATATTCCCTAATAAGTATTTTTCACTAGCTGTATGATTTTTCTCTCCAGAAAATTGATTTTCATATGGGAATATGTTCATCCCACATATACATGTATATGCCCACATAAAAGGGAATGTCCTTGCGACCTGTGGAGATTCCCACAAATATTATACATGTCATTCTTGTTGCTAAAGTTAGCTCCTTTGAATAATATACTTATCATCCATGTTTTAAAAATCATATTTTTGCCTTTCCTTTTGTTGTTTCTGGATATACCCCCTCTAGAGCATTCACTTCCCCTACTCCCTGACTAGTAAGTCTAATCTTGTAGCAGATAAAATACTACTATGCAAAGTTAGCCAACGTAGAAATTATTTTGGCAGCATAGCCAGTGTTCAACACTCACAGGTCTCCACCTCTCTAGTTAAAAGAGAAAGATATATTTCTCCTAACCCATAAAGATTGGTTATTATAATTACATAATATTATTCTTTGTTTCATTCTCTCTCTTCAAAATTAAATAACTGGAGATTATTGACAAATCATGCTCATCGGGATCTTTTGTGTTTTGATCTTCACATTTACTTATCGGGAAAAAGCTGTCCAAATTTTTTTTTTTTTTTACAAATGGGACTCATCACCAGTATTCAAGAATTCTCTTCTTGTTCACTTGTTCTACTTTTGGGCTTTTTTCACTTTTAGATTTAACTATGGAATTATGTTTCTTCCTATACTTTCTGTTTACAAGTATAATTTTTCTTGTCCTCCAGATCTTTCATTTTCCTTTTATAGAAATACTTTAAATGTTTGTTCCTTTTGTATTATTCTACTTCATGGAAATTATAATATTCTGTTCCTTAATTACAGTACCTGTCAGAAACTGCAACATGCTTTCATGCTACTGTAGCTTAGTGTCCCTTCTTGAATCACAACAATGATAAGATCTATTCATTCCCTCTAATGTATTTTCTTCAAATTTAACCAAATTTAACTGCTATATTTTTTAAATGGGCTATTAATTTTATCTTCATAAATGACTGCCATTTTCAGTAGAAACTTTGAGATTTAGTCAGAAATGGGACATTAAAATCTGGAGTAAGGTTATATGTACACTGGAAAACTTAGCATGAATATGAAAACCACAATTTACCACTCTTCCCCTGTTTTTCTCCCCTTGCCTTAAGTATTTTTCAAGCTAAGGGCACACAGCTGTAAGCTGAAAAAAAACACTTGTTTCTTAACCCACATGACTATTCTTTTCACCATAGTAATTAAAATGAATATAATGATTTATGTTTTAAGATGTTTCATTTGTGACTAAAGGAATGTTAAATTCTATTTAACAAACATTTTTAAAAGTGCCTACTATGTGGAAGGAACAAGTTAAGTACTGGGGACACAAAGACAAAGATGAAATAATCCAGGCAACGAAGGAACTCAGGTTCTACAGTTATCACTAAGAGAACTAGTGAAATCCTGTGACGGAATAATTTGAGTGTAAAGGCTATCTTTTTTCTATTTTTTGTAGTTTTTATGCTTAGTACAGTACCTGGCACTTAGTAGGCAATTAATATATATTTTATTGTCTGACCCAGTGAATGTCATTAAAAGTTATATATACATATGTAAATGTTGTTATCGTTCAGTTGTATCTGACATTTCATGATCTCATGGATATTTTCAGGTTCATGGAGTTTTCTTGTCAAAGGAACTGGAGTTGTATGCCATTTCCTTCTCCACTATGTCCCCATTTTACAGATGAGGAATTGAGGCAAATAGGACTTAACTTAGATCCTCCTGAATCCAGACCTGGTGCTCTACCTACTGTACCACCTACCTACCTCCTAATTGTATTTTGACTAATTAGTTTCCTTTGTAATTATATTTTATGCATTTAAAACCACTATTCTGAGGTTTTTTTATATATTTTCCCAGAGTGCTAATGGGTCTATGGAACAGAGAAAAATTAAAAAGCCTTAATCAAATAGAACAGTCTTTATTTTCCAGATTAGCTAACTGAAGCTGAGTGATTCCATAACTTCCACAAGATCATGAAGGTAGAAAATAGTAAAAAATGGATTCAAACCCAATTCTTCTGATTCCAAATTCAGTGCTATTTCTGCTATACCTTATAAACTCTCAACTACATGCTGAATTTCAATGATTTCTGGAACCTCAGGATAAAAGACTGTTTTGAAATAAAAACTTGGTGTCAAGGGTCAGCAACTTATGATTGGGAGTTTCTGCTACAATATCCAAAAAGCATTAGATTTTATCTCTATTAACTCCTTCCTCCCCCAATTGATAAATTGCTATAAAAGAAAGTAATCTATCCTATTATCTATTTATCTAATTTAATTTATCTAATCATTCATTTATATATTTATTTGGGATTCTTAGTTGTTTGTTAGGCAAATTTGAAGTTTTGTTCTGATGCCCCTTTTTGGTATGGAGTATGCTATGCATTCTCAAACATTATTCTTTGGAGTACAATCTTTGTTTCATATATGGGATTTTCAAATATCCATTTCTGCTGTCTCAAAATAAATCTAAGTTAATAAATGCTCATCATCAGTTTTTTAATAGTCTGACAACTTTTTTGGCCAGAGCAACTTTGTAAGATTATCAATTTACTCATGATGAGTTTGTGATCTGTATCAGTGAAAGAAAAAACAAAGTGACAAATTCTTGACATGTTAAATAGTAATCTAGTCATGTAAGTCTTAAACTTTCATTTAAACTGGAATACCTAATTATCCATTGTGAACTGGTAATAACAGTAGTCATTTACATCTTGATAACATTTTATTGGTTAAAAATGAAAATATTCTTACACCTGTTTTATCAGGCTTTCATCAAAAAGTAAATTTTAGCTCAGAGAGACTCAGTACCATTATTATTGGTTAACAAACTATATGAAAATCATGGAAGAATTTCTACTCAATGACTTCTAGTTTCTCTTCCCACACTTGAATCCTATGAGTCCATTGATTGAATAAAGGACAAAGTTAATAAATGGTAAAACCCTAATTTAGCCAATATTTTCTTAATTTTTTTCCAGATTACATGTCAATACAAATTCTTAATATTAGTTTTCTAATATTTTGAAATTCATGTCCTTTCCTTCCTTCCCACCTCTCTAAAAAGACAAGTGTTTATTCATTTAATCATTTAACCTCATTGCTTCCCTTACATTAAATAAGTTAAGTATTTTGGGTATGTCTTATACTATAGAAATCGTAAGTATCTGAGTGACTACTTTCCCACACAGGGATGTGATTTATTTAACCTCACTGACTGCCTTGGGCTTTTTCTCCTCCTTTTAAGTATTCAATTTGATTATCACATTTTCTTTCTTTTCATCAGGAAATCCTGGAATTCCTCTATTTTATTAAATATCCATTTCTTTACTTTGAATATTATGTTCAGTTTCTCCAGGTAGATGATAGGTCTAAATCCATTGTCTTATGGAATTTTACATTCCATGCCTTCTGATCCTTCAATGTAGAAGCTGCCAGATCTTATTTAATAAGGATTCTGGTTACACAATATTTGATTTTTTTCTGACTGCTTGCAGTACTTTCTTCTTGGATTGGCATTTATAAAATTTGGCTGAAATATTCCTGGGACTTTAAAATTTGGAGTTTATTTTAGGAAATGATCAGGGTATTCTTTCAATTTCTATTTCCTGCTCTTGTTTAAGAATATTAGGGCAGTTTTTCCTGATAATTTCTTGCAATGTATTGTCCAGGCTCTGTTTTTTTTTTATTGTGACTTTCAGACAATGCAATGATTCTTAGCTTATCTTTTCTAGGTCTGTTTTTCAGGTCAGTTATTTTTCCAGTGAAATATTTCAAATTTTTTCCTAATTGTTAATTTCTTAAACTTGTTTTTATTATTTATTTCCTGCTGTCTCAAGAAGTTGTTAAATTCCATTTGGCCATAATTTTTAGGAGGCCATTTTCTTCTCTGAGGCCTTTTTAATTTCTTTTTTTTAGAAAAATGTTTTCCTCAGTAAGTTTTTGTTCTAAGCTGTTGATTTTTTTCCATCATTTTCTTTGTAATTTTTTTCTTGTTTTTTCTCTAACCATTTTTGGAGAGCTCTTCCAGGGATTTGTTTTGGGCTTGACATGCTTTCCCATCACTCTTTGAGGCTTCACATGTTTTCATTTTTGTATTGCTGTCCCCTTCTGCAATTTTATTTTGGTCATTTCTTTTGTTAAGATATTTTTCTTGTGTAATGCTTTTACTCTATCTTTTGCTTATTTTGGTGGATATTTTTCCCTTGATTTTATCTATAAACTGAGATTCTATTCCTGGGATAGAGGGAGCATTACCTCACACTTATACTGTGCCTGAGGTGACATCAGCTGTCCTGATTTCAGATTGAGTATTTTGCAGAGGTGGCTTGGTTGACCTACTTATATTGAGGTTTGTAACTGTTCAGATAATCTGGTTTGAATTGGATTTTATCTAATTCCACTGAATCTGGACCTTATTAGACTGAATTTCTTCCACTTCTGCCTATACTGGGTCATGCCTGGCTTCTGTTCAGGCTGAATTATACAGGATTACTATCCTTACACTGCTCTTCATTCTTGAGTGTGTTGGTTTCTGCTCTTACCCTGATGAGGCTAGACTGAGCCAGCTGTTCTAGACCCTGCTGCTCTCACTGTGTCTCATTTAATGTTTGTTGAGGCTTATTCAGAACTCTCTCCTCATATTTCATTGAAATGAGTCCTCCTTGCTGTTTTTCCATGTAATTTTGGGTCAAAATACTGCTTCATCCTTTCTTCTGTATTTGTTTTGAGGCATTTTTGCTCACTGTTCATTTAGGTTTTAGTTACCAGGCTTTGAGTATTTCTTATTTTGTCTTCTTGACATGATCTTTCACTGCTATTGTCACTGCTGCTGTGATGGTGGCTGCAGCTGTGGTATCCACCTAGGCAGTTTTGGTGACTAAATATTGTTTTGTAACTCCAAACTCACTGCAACAACATACTGTCTACAAATTGCACTCTGATGATTAAATCCATTAAGAGCCTCAAGTTCCACAATTATTACAAATGTTGTGAATAAAGCAGTATAATTACATTCAAAGGCATAAGGTTACTTATAGTGATCATATTTTATTTAGGATAAAACATAACTCAAAATTAGAAGAAACATGTCATTAAGGGATTCTGGGAAGATAGCAGTTTAGATGGAGCAAATATTAAAACCTTTTAAAAATGTCATTAAGGGATTCTGGGAAGATAGCAGTTTAGATGGAGCAAATATTAAAACCTCCTCACCCTTCCATACTGAGATAGAAAACAATGCGCTTTGAGAAAAAAGAGGACCAAATCTAACAATGGGACAGAGCAGGAGGATACTACTGCTGGAAGGCTAAAGAGATACTCCAAGAAAAAGGCCTGAATTCTTGAACTGTTGAGTCTCAGGTTATAGAAGGGGAATCCCAGGACCCCTACCCCACACTTTGAGCAGAGTTTCCAGTGGCCCCTGAAATCTTCAGGTGGGCAGGTGCACCGGCCTGGAGAGAGGGTCTTGCTGGCAGGCCTCAGGGAGTTGAATACAGGCAGAGGGGAAGGAACCGGAGGAGAAAAGTCAGAGAAACACAGCAAAAACACCCAGAAGATGGTGGCTTAGATGGAGCCAAACCTAAGACCACCTGGCTTTTATCACACTGAGATAGAGAGCAAAGGGCTTCAAGAGGAAAGAAAACCAAGTCAAACAGCAGGACAAAGTAGGGGGAACTCACTGCTGGACAGCTCAGCGAAAACACTCCATCTGGTCCCCCAATTTTTTTCCCTCTCAAGGTTTTAGCCTCAGAGCACATTAAGCAATATAGGCTAATCCAATCAATACAGGCTTAATCCCATCAATTGGACAGAGAAGAAGTCTTCAGAGGTCAGGGAAACTCCAGCACCCCTGCTCCATAGACTGCAGAGAAAGTAACTACAAACTTCCATTGCCAGCTGTGGAAAGATCTTTCATCAAAGCTCATTAAATCAATCTGCTTAAAATAGCAGATCAGAAAAGGAAAAAAAAAATATGAGTAAACAACATTCTTTTTCTCAGTTCAAGCCCAATAGATTTTGCTCCATCCTTTCATTTTTATTCTATGTATGTCTGCCTGTCTCACATGTGTTTCTTGTAAACAACATATGGTTGGATTTTGGCTTCTAATCCACTTTGCTATTTGCTTCTATTTTATGGGCGAGATCATCCCATTCACATTCAGAGTTATAATTATCAACTGTGTATTCCCAGACATTTTGATTTTTTCTCCTTGTCCTGCCCTTTCTTCTTTCGCTATTTCCTTCTCTACCAGTGTTTAGTTTTTAATCATTTTCCCTAATTCCCTCCCTTATTGTACTTCCCTTTCTCCCCTCTCCCTTCTTATTCCCCTCTTATTCTTCTTTAGGGTTTTTTTTTCATTGGTCTGGTAGTTTTTGAATTTGGCTATAAAATAAAACAGTCAAAAGACTGAAAAAATAGAAGGAAACATGAAATATCTCAATGAGAAAGTGACAGACCAAGAAAACTGGTTTGGAAGAGACAATTTGAGAATAATTGGTCTTCCAGAAAAACCAGAAATTAATAGAAATCTGGACTCCATACTAACAGAAATAATCCAGCAAAATTGCCCTGAAGTCCTACAACAAGAGGGCAATATAGACATTGAAAGGATTCATAGTACACCTGCGACATTCGATCCAGAAAAGAAAACACCCAGAAATATAATTACAAAATTCAAGAGTTTCCAAGCAAAAGAAAAAATCTTACAAGAAGCCAGAAAGAAACAATTGAAATATCAAGGAGCACCAATCAGGATCACACAGGATCTGGCAGCCTCCATGCTAAAAGATCGCAAGGCTTGGAATACGATATTCAGAAAGGCAAGAGAGCTGGGCCTGCAACCACGGATCAACTACCCATCAAAATTGACTATATATTTCCAGGGGAAAGTATGGGCATTCAACAAAATTGAAGAATTCCAGTTATTTGCACAGAAAAGACCAGGGCTAAATG